>NW_028280257.1:0-15813 GCF_059751315.1 Micrasema longulum | reverse complement strand
CCCAATTTTGCCAATTTCCCGCTCATTTTTGCCAAAAAAAAAATTCGAAGCTGGACCCTTCAACTCTAGAATGATCGTTTTTTTAGCGAAACTACCGGAAATGCGACTAAAATATGTTTTCCTACCATTTACCATGCCTATGATTTCAGGAAAATGCAGAAGGCTGGCTTCAAGCTTACCCACACGGCACATTTAAAGTCTTCTTTTTTTTTATATTTATTTAAATGTATTTATTTAATGCCAGGCAAACGCAATAAGGTGACTAATCCGTACTTGATTTACTTTAGCTAGATTTCCCCCTAAGAGTAGCCCCTGAATAATTTTTAAATAAATACAAAATAATATAATAAATGTCAAACCACCTTAATTTTACCGTGCCGTGTGGATTTAGACGATTCGTGCAAATTGGGACTAAGTGTTCAATAAACACACACTATATTCCTTCGGAAGTCTATGAATGTATTGGTTTGCCTCAACTAGAATTGAGTAACCTATACCTATTTATTTAACATGTCATAATAAAGATGTACGTGCCATATGATTTATTGGGTTTCTTTTTAATCGCACGGAATTAATGAATGAATCCATTTTTATTAAACCATGGTATTTTTGGCTTATACATGGCATCTGAATTAGCCCCCGACCTCGCAGAGTCATGGATTTTTTTAACTTCAGTCAGGTAAGTTGACCGCAGACTTTAAATTTTCAATTTTAATTCTTTAACAGAGAAACCTAGGTTTCCAACGGTGGCTATAATTGCCTCCACGGCATTTTTTTTTAACATTGTTTGTCCCTATAAATTGGGCAATCAATGTGCCGCGTTATAACCAGTCGTGTTCGCTATAAAGAGTAAGTAAGTACTATGTAAAATGTAAATGAACTTAAAAATATGTAAAAAATAATAAAAATTAAAAAACTTCCAAGTGACACAATCTCACGCCGAGAAAGTCGCTGTCGTCACAAGGTCCTGTCTCCTGTCTGTGCGTGTCCATACGAGGACAATACGATGCGGCCGTTGGCCAGTGTTGGCATGCCGAAAAAATAAATATCCCAACTTGGCCATTTTTCAATTACCTATGTTTTTAAATTTCTGAAAGCAGATATTATTGAAACATCTATTATTATTCGAACAGATAAATAATAAGTAAAAATTATTCAAACATATAAATAATAATAAGTAAAAAAGCTCATTCATAAATTCTCGTAACGGTAACGTGAGACGAGGATGACCAAGGAAGACGAGGCATGATCAGATACGCCAAAATCTTAAGTCTGGTCATGTCAAAATCAAGCAGAACTGAAAGGCATGTATGACAAGATGTATAAATTTGGAAGAAGCTAGGAATGTTTGCCAGGATAGACGTGTGTGGTGGTCTATTCTCTCTGCCTACAGAGGGGTAGGGACGAGGAAATGGCGTGATGATGATAGTAGCAGTGGTAGTAGCATAAAATCTCGTGATACATAAAATTTGAGGTGTACAAGTTTTAAGATTTTTTATTTATCTTGCTGTAAGTATATGTATCCCAGAGACTTATTATTCGAGACTTTCGGAACTCAGGGCAGCAAAAAACACATTCTTATTCAATAGCATGTATACACAATATTAATAAGACGACAAAGGTATACACGGTATTGAGGAAAACAAAATTAAGAATTATGAATTTAAGTAGAAGTAAGAATAAACAAAAAAATATTGCTAGGATCATTTTTCGAATACTTACAAAAACTAACATTTTATAAACTCGCATTTGCAATGATTTAAGTAAGTATAATAGTAATAATAAAAAAGAATTTAAGTTTATTCAAAATTTAACATTAATTAATAAAATAATTAACAAAACGATGTGAACGAAAATTCAAAATAAAAGCATATCACTAATTTGAGGTTAAAATAAAACAACAACATGTATTACTTGTTTTCATATATTATACTCTGATTATGCTTATTTACTAAACCTTAACCTATTTTATACGTATAGTAGGTACTGCTAGATATTAAGTTTTTTTGTGTGTAAAATTCCTGCTAATGTCCTCGTTGATAAACGAAAACGTATTATTCTGTTGCTCAAAATTCCACAGATTTCTAATCTTTTTCCAAAAAACTCCCGCTGGCGGCCGCGCGCGGTGGTGGGGGTAATAATTGTTCCGCCGAAATAGCTTGTCTGTCTATCTCGGTGGCGATGTCCCGAGACATGATTTTGTCCTACAATTGCTCTTTACACGTGGACAATGGTCGAGTCCTGCGCGCGGTGGTGGGGGTAATCATTGTTCCGCGGAGGATAATTTGCTCCCGGCCTGCCCGTCTATCTCAAAGGCGATGTCCAGAGACAAAGTCTTGTCCTACAAATTGCTGTTTACACGTGGACAATGGACAATGCACGTGGACTTGGGAAAAAACAATGTTGTATTGTCCACGAGTAAACAAGGCTTTAGACTCACCTTAACTGTCGAGGATTTTACTAAAGAATAAAAATACTAAAAAAACATAGATGAATATCTCTCGATATCAAAAGAAGAATGAAGCCCTTTATACAAGCATTTTAGGTTAAATATTTTTGTTTTTACGAAAACTACCCATAAAAACATGATCTGTTTATCTTGAGTAATCCAATAGGACCTTGGAGTAATAACACGCCACTGGCTGATAGAGTCGCTCATGCGGAGAAAAACCATTATATGATCGTTTACCACGAAGTTAGCTACGGATTACGTTTAGCTCGGGTCGAGATTTGCAAGCGCAAACCGGAACCGTCCGTTACACGGTTGTTGTTAAAATTATTTTAACCAAACCAAAAGGAACGCTTTGTTCTATGCAATAAATAGAGCTATATTACTTAGACCTAGAACAAGATTTTGTAACTGTAATTACCTATGAATACTAGCAGGCAACATGCTAGGAGGTTCAGCCCTTCGGGTCGTACAATTTATCTTTAGTTGTCAGGAGCAAACTAAATATAATAATGAATCAGGTCGTCTGTACAGTAAATATGTCCTTAAAAATGCCTATTGGGCGTATATATAAATAAATAAACAAATTTTAATTGAAATTAAGTCGATACTACCTTCGATACGGAGAAAATATTTGTACCTCAGAGGCAGATGGATGCAAATCCAGAATTTGATGAAATGACATTTCGATTTTCGTATCAAGTTTATGATCGTGTCCATTGATTAAAAAAAATAATTAGTCTTATAATGAAATAACCAATGTATTAAGATACTGAATATACATATTAATACTATAAATTATTAGAAATCACTTAGAGAAAGTATATTCTTTAGACTCTTGTTGAACATTTGACATTTGGATTTGCATCCGTCTGCCTCTGAGGTACATATATATATATATTATATACACTTGTTTTGAGTTTGTCAAAATATTCGTAAACAAGGACTGGATTCAACCCCCTAGGGAGGTGTTAATGTTGATATTAATGCATGCGATTGAATTATTATTATTATCATTAATCATAGGTACTTAGGCGTATTTTGATGGACGAAAACTGCGATTATAATAACGCGTCTCGGTGAACAGCGCAACAGCGCAACACCGGGAAGACCCGGTCTTTAAGTCAAGAGAAATGAAACATTTTATCGAGTTTTACTGATTTTTGATATCCCTATACTTTCACTTTTCACCCACTACACTTCGCTTTAGGTACTCGGCCAAGTGGGTTGATCACAGTCGTGTTAATGTGGGACATGCATGTATAGGGGGGAGGGGAGGGTGGGTGGGCACCATGCCTTCACCCGCCTAAAACGGTCACAAATTATTGATCCTGAAAAGTGTAAACAATTTTTATCAGTCTTAAATACTCGAGACTCGACGTAGAATTTTCTTTGGAATATATTTTTGTTTTTTTGTAGTTGTTAAATTTGACCGCATTCGCTATATCGCATCGCTCGATTGATCGATCGTACATAATCAATACTCAGTACTCAGGTTCACGTATAACTTAGTATATACAATATGCATGTGGGCAATATGGCTATCTACGAACTGCACGTAGACGCAGTACCCAGTGTTAAATGATGGGTAGTTTGTAAAGCTTCGAAGGCCGTTTGACTTACCAGGTGAGGGGGACCCGTGAGTGTGTGCGTCTTGCCGCTGCCCGTCTGGCCGTAGCAGAAGGCGGTGCACGAGAAGCCCTCCACGGCCATCTCCAGCAGGCGCGTGACGCCGCAGTGCTGCAGCACGTCCTGCTGCGTGGCCGCCGGCTCGAACACGGCGTTGTAGCTGAATAGCTTGGGCTTCTGGCCCGGCGTCGCGCACAGCACCTGCCCGTCCCCGGGGAACTCCACGACGGAGCGCTCGCCGGCCTGGCGCTCGCGCTGGCTCAGCGGCCGCACCCTGCAAGCACGCCACCGGAGTCAGTCACTGCGCCGTTGGCCCGCACCGCGTGACGCGCGCCGGCGACACTCACCTGACCACCACGTTGATGTTGTCCTCCCCGGCGCCCGGCTGGGGCGTGTCGCCGGACAGGCTGCGCTCCGGCCCGTCGGAGCTGCTGAGGCCGCTGCCGCCGGAGCTGCAACGAGGACGCGCGTGAGCGACCGCCACCGCACCCGGCCGAACTTGACCTCGGGGAGGAACTGGGGCGGCGGTAGCGTGTGGCGTGTGGCGTGTGGCGTGTGAACCATATTTCAGTTGATCGCGGAATTCCGTTTTTAACTTGCGGAGGGTTAGATTGACGTAATCATCATAGTCGCAACCTTCGCAGCCGATCGGGCACAGCGCTGGTGAATCAAGTCAGCGTATTCCGACCGTCCGCTACATGAACGTGAAGGTATCCGTCTCACGCTCTAGGTGCCAGTGCATGGACCGTGTGGAACGACATTTTAAATAATACGCATTTAAGGTAGACTATGCCAGGACTCGAACACGGAACCTCGAGCGTGGCAGGCGAATGCGCCAACCACTACGCTAATAGGCGGACTTAAAACCCCCATGAAAAACTACCCATGTCTAATCGATAATAATATTATAAGAATTATTACCCCATCATTCGATGAACATCATCTCATCATTTTTAGTTCACGAGGTTTCAGGGTTCGATTCCAAACGGGATAGAGGGATTTTTTTCGAGTCAATTATGACTTATCATTTCAATAATTAAGTGATTACACTTAATTATTGAAATGATAAGGTATTTATAGTATGCGTGTATAAAACAAAGCTGTTTTACAATTCGCGCATTTATACTAGGGGTAAAAAATCTAAAATAATAGTAACATTTTTAAAATCATAATATTTATGTTTCGTTACAAAAGGAATACCCATTTAAAACATTTACTTTTTTACTAACGATCAAACAACCAGGCCTTTGTGGGCGAATATAATATTTATATTAAATCTAAATAAAAATAGTTTTGCAATACTGAAATTGAAAAAAGGGCACAATATAAATGTTTTTTTAATTAAATACACGAGAATACCAATAAATTAATAATCTAATTGATGATGACTGTATGAGTGTTTCACCAAGATTTGTAGAACTATGAAGTTCCTACTTTTATTGACCGCGGCATATACGGTATCATCATCATCCGCGCCGAGTGGCGAGATGTTTCATGTCGATCCGACGAGGAATCGAACATGGCACCTCGAGAAAGTTCGGCGAACGCGCCGACCACAACATGACTGGACTGGATTCCAATTGGAAACACACGGTCAGGATTTTGGTTCTATTTCACACAAAATTGTCTTAATACGACATGCAAAATAAGTTTGAAAAAACGTAGTAATATTCAGTCAGTCAGAGTCTTGGCTTACCAACCGCCGGCGGACCGGCGGGTGTGCGTGTGCGGGGGCGGGGTGCCGGACAGGCTGTCGACCGAGCGGGACAGGGGGCCGCGGGCCAGGGGGCGCGCCGGCGGCGGGGGGGGCCCGCGGTCGGGCAGCGAGCGCAGCAGCTGCAGGCTCCGGAGGGACATGTTCGCTCGGGGCGCGGCCGCCGCTCGCGTGCCTCTCCGCGGACTGCGGCCACCGCGCCGGGCGGACCCTCGGCGCTCGCCACGCGCCACGCGGCCCTGTACCGCGGATCGATACTCGATAAAGCTGGCTTACCTACTATTCACCGTGTCGCCAGTTGCCAGTCGCCAGTCGCCAGTCGCCACACCACCGCCCCCGCTACGGTTCAAGCGGTGGTAATGAATAAATTATGCTATTGGATGCGCTACACTGCACTCTGTCACTGCTCTTCCGCTGCGCCGACCGATTAATGTACGCACCTGCAGCCAGAGCGATGCACGAAGTCCGTCATAATGATTTATTCGTGTTTTTCAACTAATTTTAATAAATAATTCTAGCTCAGAGGGCTTTTAACGTGACAGGTATGAAACTAACATTAAAGTGCCATATTATTATATATTTATATTTAAAGTAATGCCTAGTAGGATAAGACCCGAGCTGAGGCTTACTTACATTGACTTCACTTACATATTATATAATCATATATTACTTATATATTATTATTCTGTCCAAATGCTGGATAAATGAATCTTATATTCCTAAATATCATTCTCGTAATAATAAACTACAAAATGATGGCGTCACAATTACACATTAGCTTTCACAAGTAAGGAAGTATGTTTTCCACATTCCAATTGTATAGAAGTCAGAATTAATAATATAATGATTAGGGAGATACAAACATTAATATTAATTATATTATTATTTTGATGTTTGTTATATATTATTGATTATAATATGCACTCACAAGCTATTGAATACAGAAACAAGTTGTACATATGTAGCTATATTGACCACGTTTTCGTGAAAAGTTTACTGTATACTAGGGGCAGTTGTATTGGCCGAAACGGAAATTTCGGTCACTAATATGCAGTATTTAATTATATTCATATTCACATACTAAAATTATATAAACTAAAATTATTAATCAAAATAATGTGACCTCACAGGGGTTACCCGTGCCGAAAACACAATATACGTCTTAAAATATTTTTACATTTGAGAATAAACAAAGAAGACTAACTTATTAGACAGAGATAATTAACGAAATGTTCAGACAGTTTTAAACATTACGTATTTATTTTTATAATTAATTAATGGACATCTACATTATTTATGTTTAAAAAAAAAACAATAAAAGAATGAAAACTTATGTTTTCATAAACTATGTATTTGTGGAGCATACAAATGTAGCATAACTGATCACTATGCAAATATTATAAGTGTAGCAACCTTGAACCTTGACACCACCCGACCACCTCCACCCGAGAGACAGTATTATTGTAAAATTGTTGATTACAATTTATTACCTTACGAAATAACAGAAGAAAACTGGTCTCCAGTCTATTCAAATAATGACCCAAAATATTTCCTACGAACACTTTGTCTCGTTATAAACATAGCGTGAGTCTTTTCCTCAGCGAATTGCAGTTTGGTGGAGCTCTCCCATTTGATGAGTTTTTGTAATGTATTGTTCACTTTGTTTTCGAGGTTTTCTGTGTCGTCGTCAACTGCTATAAGGAGGAGATCGTCCGCAAAAGTCCGACCTTCTCCAAGTCCGACTCCCCAAGGGTCCGACCTTCTCTTCTCATGCTTGCAGCTTTTTTGATCTCCTTATGCGGGTAACAGACGAAAACGCTGACGATAATTTCGTGGTTATTGGTGATTTCAATCTTAGTGACATAAAATGGAACAGATCCCTAGATGAAACGTATCTAACGGCAACTTCTTACACACATTCAGTTAGTGCACGGCTCATAGATCTCATATCATATACAAATGCGAAACAATATAATCATGTACACAACTCGAATTTAAGATGTCTGGACCTTGCTTTGGCAAATATGGAATTAAAAGTAACACGTTCTTTTACTCCAATAGTGGCTGAAGATAATCACCATCCAGCACTGGAAATTGATATAATTAAATTAAATACTTTGCCACTAGAAGAGTTGCCGAACAAACGGTATATTTTCCATAAAGCAAATTATACTGCTATCAATGAATATCTTATAAGCATTGACTGGCAAGACGACTTCAATGAAATTAATATTGATCAAGCTGTCGACTCTTTCTACAATTATCTTCATAAAAGCATTGAATGTCATGTACCATAAAAAATGCCAAGAACCACTAAATTCCCATTATGGTACTCTAAGGCTCTAATTAAGGTTATAAAAGAGAAAACTAAATACCAAAAAAAATGGAAAAACTACAACAACATTGCTGACAAACATACTTTCAACTTGTTACGATCTCGTCAAAAGCGTTTGAACAAAGAAGATTTTTATAACTATATACGCAACACAGAAACAAATATAATTAATGCTCCAAAATGCTTCTGGACGTATGTTAAAAGCAAAAGAAAAAATAATTCTATCCCAAAATCAATGCGTTATGGCGGTGATATAATTGAAGAGGGTATTAATATATGTGAAAAGTTCTCCGAATACTTTCATTCTACATTTAACCATTATAATCAAATACATGTTCCAGACAATACTAGACTAGTAAGTGACTTACAGTGTATATAAATGATGTTGATATTTGCGAAAATATAGTGAATAAATACCTTAGTAAACTTGACGTCAGTAAAGGTGCTGGAAGTGATAAAATACCTACCATCTTTGCCAAAAATTGCGCCAAATCTTTAGCTTTGCCACTAACGATATTGTTTAATTGGTCTATTCGTGATGGAATATTCCCCAAACGATGGAAAGAAGCTTTAATAATTCCCATATACAAATCAGGGTGTAGAAATGAAATAAATAACTACAGGCCTATATCAATTCTTTCAGTATTCAGTAAAATGTTTGAATCCATCGTTTACGATCAGGTTTATCCAGCGATTAAACAATACTTAAACGTCAATCAACATGGTTTCGTTCGTGGAAGATCTGTTCTAACTAATTTAGTGCACTTTACTGACTATGTTCATTATAATATGGACAAAAGAACACAGGTTGACGTTCTATACACGGATTTTTCGAAAGCATTCGACAAAGTTTGTCACTCAGTTCTTAAGGAAAAATTAAAACTAATTGAAATTCACGGTGATCCATATAGATGGTTTTGCTCTTATATAAATAAAAGACTTCAAGCCGTGGTTGTGAATGGGTTTGTATCTTTATATAAATGCGTTCCTTCTGGAGTTCCCCAGGGATCGATTTTAGGTCCACTTCTTTTAATGTTTACATGATCGGGTTGTGGTCCTGTGGCTAGTGTCTCGGACTCACGGACCAAAGGTCTGTGGTTCGAATCCCACTCTACCCCAACTTGATTCCATTTTCTAATAGTGAGTTATTTACAACTCGTTGAAAATGGCCCTCAAAATTAAATATTTGGGTAAATCATAAGAATGCAAATATTTCTTTTATCAAAAAAAAAAAAAAAGAAAATGATATTTTTTACTGCTTTGAGTTTGCCTTTTTTTCCCTGTACGCCGATGATATGAAAATTTTTACAAAAATTGAATCCTTAAAAGATATTAACAATCTTCAAAAAGACCTAGATAGGGTCGTTAAATACTGCGAATGATCGCAGTATTTATTTTATTGTTATGAAACAAACTTTATTTAAATGTCTCCAAGTGCTACAAAGTGTCTTTTACTAATAATAAATTTTTAAAACCATCCTTTTACAGTATTAATGGATGCACAATTACCGAAGTTGATTGTATTCGTGATCTTGGTGTATATTTGGATAAAAAATTGTCTTATGAGAAACATATAGAGAAGATGGTCAGCAAAGCCTACAAAACATTAGGCTTTATAATAAGAGTATGTAAACCATTTAACTATCCACAAACACTAAAAATATTATATTTTGCACATGTCCGCAGTATTCTTGAATATTGCTCTACAGTCTGGTCTCCTCAATACTCCAAATACATTTTAAGAATTGAAAGGATTCAAAAAAATTTTATGAAGCATCTAAACTATCGACAAAATGAACATTTTAATAACTATGAAGAAGCTGTACTATATCACAATATTGAAACCTTACAATCCAGAAGAACTATATCTGATACCGTCTTCCTTTACAAAATAGTAAATAACAAATTAGATTGTCCCCAACTTCTTGAGAAAATTAAAATTCGTATCCCTCAGCGCACAACTCGGCTGCAGCAATTGTTTCATGTTGGAAGATCAAGCACAAATAACAACAAGAATGCACCTTTTCCCAGAATCTTAAATAGTTATAACAAACATTTTTTTGAAATTGATATATATTTTCTAACTTTAATTAACTATAAGAAAAATGCCATTGCAGATAATAATCATTTAATTTAATCAGTACTATCTATTTAACATTTGTAATTTGTTATATACTTGTACATTTGTATTTATGTCTAAGAGGAAAAGCTGATCTGAAGCTACTCCGTGGGGATCCGTAAAATGTTTTTTTTTTTAAATTATTTAAAAATTATAATAATAAATTAAATTTTGTACTTTTAGTTGTTATTAATTTTTTTATTTTTTGCAAGTGATATGATACGGAGTGGCTTAATACAGGTACGCTTTTTTTAAATTTTTTTACATTCTATTTAGTTTTTATATAGAAAACTATAATTGGCCTAAAATTTTGGTTTATTTGTATAAACTGTATTTTTTGTTGTAATGGCTGTTGTTTTCTATAAATAAATAAATAAAATAAAAAAAAAAAAAAAAGCCCGTATCTCCACTCCTTCGCCAATATAATTCCAAAAACTGGGACCGCATGCTGAGCCCTGGATACATCCCTTTCTTGTTGTTTTTTCCAAGGTGGTATCGTAATGCGTCAGGCTGACTGTTCTCCCGTCCAAGTAGCTCTTCGCTAAATGGTACAGATTGTCTGGACAGTTTTTGGTTTTCAGCTGTTTGAGCAGGAAGGGCCACCACGCATGGTCGAAGGCGCCTTTTATATCCAAGGATACCGCTACTGCCAGGTTTCGATGGGTATAAGCCCTTTTGAGTGTGTTGATGCTACCAGTGCGTCCTCTGTGGATCTCTGTGGCATAAAGCCGTATTGGTTCATGCTTAGTTGGTTGTTGTGGTGGAAATTCCAATTCAGTCTGTTGATCAGCAACTTTTCTAGCATCTTTCCAAAGATTGGAAGCAGTCCAATAGGCCTATAAGAGCTCAGTCAAATCATCTTTACCGGGCTTAGGTATGACTACGACTATGGCCTTCTTCCATATTTTAGGAAAGTACATTGTTCTGAGGCAGGCATTGTACATCTCTAAGATAAGTTCAGGTTCCAGACGGTACACTTGCAAGCAAATGTCACTATTTAAGTGGTCGTTTCCTGGGACTTTGTCGGGGTTCATGTTAGTGAGGATTTCTTCGATTTCTTTCTTCTTGAATGCAGGATCGGACTCATCAGTGCTGTTATATGCGTTTAAATTATCTTTTCTGACTTTGGCCTGTTCCTCATTATCTTGCGCAATGTCATCGTCGGGGAAGAATTTGTCGATGAGTCCTCTGGCAGTTTTTTCGGCCGTGTCGAGATGGAGATTGCCATTTTGTACTCTCAAGTAGCTGCTGGAACAATTTTTCTGGATTTGTTTAACACTCTGTGTATTGTTTCCCATGCAGTTTCCCTGTTTTGTTGACTGCAATATGATTTCCAAGATTCTGTATTTGCGTTGGTTATGGCTTTTTGTAAGTATCTCTTTTTTCCATATACTCTTAGAGCACTTGCCTTCTTCTGACTGGTCCAACATTTTCTAATTTATGTTTGGCTCTTCTTAAACACATCTTCGTCATTCGTTCATTCGTTCTTTCATCTTAATTCACCACTGAAAGCGTTGTGGTTAGTTTCCAAGAATTTATGCTTGATGCAGTTTATGCATTTAGCTTGCTTATCTTTATTTTGGCATTCCTTGTAGACGTGTTCTTCAGCGCAGTGTGCGCACGACAGTTTATTTTCGCAGAAGGTCTTCGTATGTCCAAACTGGAGGCACTTGTAACACTGGATGAGCTGACTTTCGTCCTCTGCTTGGACTCGCTGGTAGCCGATGTTTATTTTTGCCGCAGCTGTAAGTGCTGACCACGTTTTTGGGTCCACTTGGCACACAACGTTTGTCAGAAGTCCGTTACGGTTTCTCTTCCGATATTTGATTTTAAGTACCTCTTCAATGTTAAGACCGTGATTTTGTCGTTTAATAGAAGTATTTAGATCTTTTTCGGTTACGCCTTTGATTAGTCCTTTAAAAATAATGTAAGGGTTTTTGCGCACTCCTTTGTTTATTTTTAACGCACCACTTTTGCTTATTTCCTCCCTCAATTTTATAGTGTCCTCTTCCGTTGTACAATTTACGATGACTTTTTTATTTGATGTTTTCCTAATTCTAGATATGCCAATCCCTTGGCTTCTGACATTTACGGATCTTTTCAAAATACCTTCTATTTCCTCGCTTGACTTGGTGTCGTCACCAGATGTGACGATCATAGCATAAGTTTTTTCCTATAAGGTTTTATATGCCCGCTTGTCACCTCAGGTTGGGTTAGGTTTTTTTTTTTTTTTTTTTTTTCTTTGTTGTGTCACTTGATATCCCTTGCTTATAACTATACAAGGTGATATTTTTGGGCTGTTATTTTTGTTAGGCTTTGTGCATGATTTTATTTGTTAATGTATTGTCAACTTCAGCTTCAACAAGCTGTGACATGGACTATTTGCACTTTCCGATATTTGTCTAGTGCCTATCCATCTTCGTCCCGCCCGCCCACGTTTTACCAAACAATGTCGCGATTCCCAGTCCAGTGTCACGCCTCATGCACAGGCGGTCACCTTGCGGTTTTTGCCAAGTGCGCGCTGCGTACACTAACCTAGTCACCACAACATATCATTTTTTTAAGATTTTTCTCGATTATTTCAGGATCATACTAGAATGTAAAATTTTCCTAGATTTTCCAGGGTTTTCCAGGATAGGATTAGACTTCGAAGTTTTCCAGATTATCCTCGATTTTCTGGGTTTTTACGAGATTGTAAAATAACATCGGAATTTTCCAGGATTGTATAAGACTTAAGAGTTAGGAGGGTTAAGGTCAGGTCAGCAAGGGTATACAAAGGTCAGGCCAAGTCAGCAAAGGTCAGGTCATAAGGGCAAAGGTCAGCAAGGGTCAGGTCATGAGGGCAAAGGTTAGCAAGGGTCAGGTCGGAAGGCAAAGGTCAGAGGTCAAATGTAAAATGTCAGGTCAGCAAAAGTTAGAGGTCAAATGTCAAAGTCCAAATGTCAGGTCAGCAAAAAGAGGGGCAGCAAAGGTCAGAGGTCAACTATCAAAGGTTAAATATGAGATAAGCAAAGGTCAGAGGTCAAAGGTCATTAGTCAAAGTTTAAAGGTCAAATATCAAAGGTCAGCAAAGGTAGGGGTTCAGCAAAGATCAGAGGTCAAATGTCAAAGGTTAAATGTCAAAGGTTAAATGTCAGATAAGCAAAGGTCAAAGGTCAAATGTGAAAAAAAAATGTCAAAGGGCAGCAGAGGTGGGGGTTCAGCAAAGGTAGGGGGATCAGCAGAGGTCAAAGGTCGGCTGTCAAAGCTTAGGAGGTCAAATGCAAAATGTCAGCAATTGAGGGGGTCAGCCAAGGTAAGAGGTCAAATGTCAAATGTCAGAGGTCAAATGTCAGGTTAGGTTAGGTTAGGTAATAAACTTTGAAATTTTCCGGATTTTTCTCGATTATTTCAGGATCATACTATAATGTAAAATTTTCCAAATTTTCCTATATTTTCCGGGGTTTTCCAGGATAGGATAAGACTTCGAAGTTTCCCAGATTATCCTCGATTTTCCGGGTTTTTACGGGATTGTAAAATAACATCGGAATTTACCAGGATTGTATAAGACTTAAGAGTAAGGGGGGTTAAGGGTCAGCAAGGGTATACAAAGGTCAGGCCAGGTCAGCAAAGGTCAGGTCTTATGACCCTTATGGGCAAAGGTCAGCAAGGGTCAGGTCATGAGGGCAAAGGTTAGCAAGGGTCAGGTCGGAAGGCAAAGGTCAGAGGTCAAATGTAAAATGTCAGGTCAGCAAAGGTAGGAGGTCAAATGTCAAAGTTCGAATGACAGGTCAGCAAAAGTCAGAGGTCAAATGTCAAAGTTCAAATGACAGGTCAGCAAAGGTCAGAGGTGAGCAAAAGGTTAGGTTAGGTTAGGTTAGGTTAGGTTAGGTTAGGTTAGGTTAGGTTAGGTTAGGTTAGGTTAGGTTAGGTTAGGTTAGGTTAGGTTAGGTTAGGTTAGGTTAGGTTAGGTTAGGTTAGGTTAGGTTAGGTTAGTTTAGGTAGGTTAGGTTAGGTTTTTTTTTTTTTTTTTTATATATGAAGTTGCATTATTCAATACCTTGCTTGCAATGTACAAGGTTAATATACACTTCAAAGCGACAGCCATTAACTTGTTTACTTAAAAATATTTACTTTACTGAAAAACTTTATTTCGTCACTTTATAAAAGGATCAGTAAGATGTCTCGGCTGTGACCTGTTTCAAGAGGTAAGGACAGAAAACTCGTCAGAAGAAGGCGGACCGTTGCCATTCGTCAACAGATCCTCCGATCCACCTGAACAGTGTTCGGCATTTGGTGTCCTGCTATCATTGATACCTTTTATTGCCTTCACTATATCTGTCATGTATAATGATACCTCTCTTGACAAGTCCCTGTGACTAATCACTACATGCACGTCGTGTAAATCCTCATTTAGACTTCTGCATCGCGCCTCCAGTTGCATTCTCTGCAGACTAAAAAAGGGGCAATGCATCAATAGATGGGAGACATCTTGGAGAGTAACATCATCGCATGGGCAAGTGTTGATCTCAGATATTTTGAATCTGTGTAAATAACTCATAAATCCGCCATGTCCTGTCAGGATTTGTGTGAGTTCGTATCCTGCACGCTGCAGTTTCCTAAATTCAAAAGCATGGTAAATAGATGGAAAAAACATTTTTGTTACCTTTCCTGTGGGTTCTGCTAAATAGCGATCATTCCAGAGCTGTAAAGTTCTGCTTCTTATTTTTCTCTTAGCAAAACTTATTGGGAAGTCAGCAAAATCAGGAACTGTTTTTTTTAATGTTGCTTCCCGAGCCTTTTCGTCAGCTCTTTCATTGCCAATTATTCCGCAGTGTCCTCGAATCCAGCCAATGTACACATTTTGCGATCGATTTTTTAATATCTGGATATCAGTTCGTATACTCATGACCATTGGGTTCACCGAATTACGATCCGCAATCGCGTGAATACATGATTTACAGTCTGTCAAAATCGTTATATGTTTCCATCTATTAGGCGGTTTTTTTAAAGCGTAAGCTATAGATTCTCTAATAGCGTATATTTCAGCCTGAAATACTGAGCAAAAGTGATCGAGTTTAAACTTCCTGGCAGGCAGTTCTCTTACGCCATCGTAGGGTACAAATGCTGCACCTACTTTGCCATTTAAAAGACTGCCATCAGTGAAGATCCTCAATTCGTTCTCTTTCATGTCAGGCAGCGTTTGGTCATTGAATCCATAGTCTATCTGGTATCGCTCCGCGGGATGAGGAAGGGAGAAAAAATTTCCGGTTCCCTGATAAAACCTGTCAGTTGGCAAGTCTTGCAGAGTGAGACTCTTCTTGACCTCATAAGCTTCTGCAAGCTCCTTGATTCTAAGATCGAGTGGCATGAAGCCGCTAAGAACCTGAGCAGACACCAAGGAGATTGTTCTATAGCCCTTGCAAGACCTGATGGCAATTTGTCTCTGAATGGAGTCCAATTTCTTCCTGTTATATTTTTTATTTACCGCATCTACCCACACACTTGAAGCATATGTAATCAGGGGCTCGACCGCTCCTACGTACATTTGCTGCATTACCTCCGGTGATGCACCCCATGTTGGTTTA
>NW_028280256.1:0-37143 GCF_059751315.1 Micrasema longulum | reverse complement strand
TCTCGCTTTCCAAGCTAAAGTTTTCAATCTATTATAGAGGTAGAAACGTTATTATTAATTATGTATGTTCAAACCATTTGTAATTTCAAATTTTATTTTGTAAAAAAAATATTATTAAAATTAACATATTTTCTTCTAATAAAAATAGATTATTAGATATAATTAAGATTCCTACCTTCGTTAATTAATACTACTAATCAATTATTTATATTTGATTAGTACTAATCTACTAATCACAAATAATAACTAGAAACAAAATAATATATAATCAGCAATATAATACATACTCCCTACGCAATCTTGTTATATTATTATTTAATTGTTTCAAAAGATAACATTGTTATTTACATGTTAACTGATAGTGGTATTATTTTTAAAACTTTGTAAAAATAAACCTCTTTTATCGGATAGATTTGCTACGATATTAGATAACTTTTGTTTTTAAGATTTGTTTTTGATATAAAAAATAATACATTTACTTACAAAAATAATTTTACCATCAATATTTTGAGTCTATCAAAAATTTTTGTAGACAGCTGGATTCAACCTCCTTGGAAATAATCAATATTTTACAACAGAGATAAAGAATTAAGCGTTTCTTAGTATGTAGGTGAAATAATTAAATCAGAATGTCACCTGTATCATAGAGGTTTCAGCTTTTAAATTCTACAGAAGTCAATAGATGGAAGAATTGAGTGAATATAGATTCAAACATAGAATGGTGAATGTTACACAGTGTGTAAAGTGGCCATTTGAATCAACCAAGAACATTTAATAAGCCCTGTTAATGCCTTAACTTCCGTATACTTGACTTCTAATCAGTGGCGGTAATTCCATAGAAGCCCATAAGCCGGGCTTGCCTATTAATTTTATTTCAAAATCAAATATCAAATCTGAACCAAACGCTTAAAAATAATTCATTTCGTTGTTTAAATTTCGCGCCGCATGAGAATTAGAGATCTGTTCGACGTTGGTACTGTTCGCATCCCGAGATCCGAACCGCATGAAATCTGTGTGCGCGAACGACACTATGTCTTCTTATCTTGCTCACGCACGTGGGCTTCTTATGGGGCTTATTTCACGGTGCAACTCGCATGTGATGCAAACAGTAAACTCATCAAATGTTTGTCTGTATATGTTGAGTTTTATATGGGAATCTGAAGCCAGCTTCTTTAGGGTAAAGTTGGCAGAGAGCGCCTCTCGTATTTCGTATCGAACAAACTTTACGATTGTTTATTATGCTCTTTTTTACGGAATTTGATAATTTTAAACGGTTTTTTTTTATTTTAATTGTATAAAGACCCGTACTGGTTAAAATTTACGATAATTTACTTCATTTTGTGCACACGTTATATATAAAATAAATTCGGAGATGGCCGACGTTTCTTTTTTATTTGCCTATATACTTTCCTTTTCCTATATCTTCTATCAATTATAATTTATATTTATGTATCTACGGGTTCCGATGACTATTATTCAACTCTACGCACGCCATATTATATTGATGTTACTTATTGGTAATGGTTGATATTTGAGGAATTCCTTTATATAAAATAATATTGTCTTTTCTTTATTTCGTTTATTTAAACGACTCAGAAAGATTATCCTATGCATATTTAAAAAAAATATTGTTATTCGTCATAATATGCCTTTTGGATGCTTTGTAGACTGTACAACTGTAGTGAAGAAAGCTCACATCATGTTTTCACACAAATGAATTCATCATCATTCCTGTTCCGCACCTAATGGTGCATAGAGTACTGCAATCGCAGTGTATCTTGATCATTTTTGCTACATAAAGGTAAGATGATCAGTCTTACGCTTCAAGTACCAGTCCAGGGACTATGACACATTCTAGTGTAAAAACACCTTTTTAAATAAATATTTCATATCAACCATGTCGGCAATCGAATTCGAGACCTTTTACATGGTAGGTAAATGCGCTGGCCACTATACTATGAGGCTGTCAGAGAATTACACCACATGTGAATTTAAAAAATATATATATGGGCTTGCCTTACTCGTAAACCCTAGGCACGCTACTGCTTCTAATAAGTACAGAAGAGAATTAATAGGCTTGATTCATGCTATTCATTCATAATTCATTTAATCATTAAATCAAATGCAATTTTCCACTCTCACTTTCCTTCAATCATCCTTTACCACTCCTTTTCAATTTCCTTCCTTTCCACTACCTCCTTGTTTTGTCCATATTTATCTTATTTTAATAAATAGTATATTTATTATTTATATAGTTTTAACTTCAAGCCGTCGTCGCTTTATTATAGTATTATTTAGTGAATATATATAATTGGATGGCATGCCCTACTATGTATACATTTTATTTAGTTTTTTTTTTTTAAATATTTATTTAACCTGTACATCTGTTTGTATTCGAAATAAATAAAATAAAAATAAAAAAATAAAAAAAATATATATATATATAAATGTTTCTTCATCTCTGTTGTGATATCGTTATGATTTAATAGCTAAGAAAGTTGATCAAGAAATGTTTCATTTTTGCATAACGTGTATTTAATTATGTAACTTCAAATTATTTTGTTTTTACAAATCTTGTTTTAAGATTTCATTTTTTTTTATAATGAAAACGTGTTATTTTTATTTAATTATCTAAGTTAACATATCTAAAGATTTTTTTGTTTACTTTGTGGGACTCACCCCGAAACCATTACCTGGTCTACTTTCGACTTAAAAACGGTGCAGAAGGTTATCTATGCATGTCCTTTACGTTAGCAACAAAATAATCAAAACATCTAAAATACTAATTATTTAGCACGGATCAGGGACGAAGGAGCATATGAAGCAAGTGAGACTGGGCCTCACTAAAAAATCATTGCTATTCACCCAGTACCTAATATGTTTTTTAATTCGCATCATATCAACACATACAAGCTGCAAGACTTGTAATCTAACTTCTATTTTTATAAATTGCTTTTTTATATTTTTTTTAATATCACAAAATCTCTAAACTTTGTCAAATAAAAAATGTAAATAGGGGCTAGATTTCTTACTGTCTATGCGCTCTGTAGCTGCAAGTCGTGCTGTAATCTAGCTCCTGTATATCATAATTGGAAACGAGGAACAAGAATCCCAACCATCCTTGCGCTCTGTAGCTGCAAGACGTGGTGGGATATTTATTTATTGTACAGCGCCCTTGAGGTGATTTTCACAAAAACGGCGCTATATAAATTATCCAAATATAAATAAATAAATACACTTTATAGCGTTCGTTATATTATTCAAATCATCATAACCGGACGAATTCCACACATTTTTGTCATTGGAAAAAAAAACGCAATAAATAATTTGTTTATATGAGAGCAACCGGCAATCCAACGATTTTTATAAACTGACCGATTAAAGTTTCTTTTACGAAACTTGACAGTTTGTGAAATTCGTAAATCAGGAGTAGGTCTTCGAGATGAAATTATTTATTTTTTTATAATAAAATTTAATGTATTTACCTTGCCATTTTTAATTAATTCGTTCACACACCTTAAACCAGCACATAGGACAATATCAGCAATCTCCGAACCCATTTTACATATAAAGTTTGCACATAAATTCAAGTAAATTATTTAAATCTTAATCAATGAGGGGGGGGGGTCTTTGACTTATTTAGAGACATAAATATTGAATAATACTTCGATCTGTTGACTGTGCTATCGCATCCGCACTAAGTTCACTTCAAAAAAAGCTGGGTTTTTAATCCTATACAAAAAACAATATATTTATATATCAGGTTGTGGTCCCGTGGCTAGTGTCTCAGACTCACGGACCAAAGGTCCGTCGTTCGAATCCCAATCTACCCCAACTTGATTCCATTTTCTAATAGTGAGCTATTTACAACTCGTTGATGAGAATGGCCCTCAAAATTAAATATTTGGGTAAATCATAAGAGCACAAATATTTCTTTTTACAAACAAAAACAAAAAAAATATATATATGTGACTAACATACATGTGACTCATATAAAGATAAAAAACTATCAACCATTATAAAAATGATATTATGCCTATCCTTAAAATCTGAGTTTCACTAGAAATTTGGTATCAAAGACGCCACTGGCACTGGCACGGATGTCAAATTGCTGACAGTTAGGGAAATATAAGGTAATCTCAAATCCACACTCAAAAGTAAAGAGAACTCTATGGACAACTACTACAAAAGCAGAAGCACGCAATGGTATCATGTGTAGTTCAGTAAAGTTCTGTTAGGACATTAAGAATATTAGATTACTTAAATTGGGTTATCGCTGTTACTTTCGCGCTGTACGAGTATAACCGAATAAGAAAATTGCTGTATGACCGAATAAGAGCCTTTAAATACTCTTCTTGGTGCTTGGCAATCCTGATTGGAATCTTCCCCTTCAGGAAGGGTTACCTTACTTTTTTTTCCTTCAACCCATCAGCGTTTGAAATCTCTTTGGGTTATCCTTGATCACTGGACTACGCAGTTTTTAATAGGTCATGGTTAATTTATTGTCAAATTATTTGTTTTTAATCATGTCGACTCCTTTTTGTGCTGCTGCGGATATCCTAATCAATATTCTGAACACATCTTGTGGTTTTCACCTTTTTTTATCTATATGAATAGCAAATGAAGCTCCTCGCTACGAACCATGGCCCAGTTATAGGTCTTGTCGGATCAACAGATCTGGTGGCTTCCAAAACGAATTTCTAGGCTTTAAAAAAGTTTTGTTATTATTTCGGCAAATTGATCATGTCCAATCAATTTAATCCCAGTCAGAGAAATATGATAAGGCTTCTAGATTGCAAATAGCTCCTTTAGGCAGCTTTACTTTTTCTGCAACGAGCATTTTTTCCGTGGCTCTGCCAAGGAAACTTATGTCCTCAGATGAGGTGTAATTTATTTGGTGAGCAAGCTGTCAAGCGGAATTTACCAAAAGATATGATCTTTTCTTATAATATGTTTTTAATGTTTTGTATATGAATGAAATTGTAAAAAAACCGTGATGTTTCAGAACCCATCACTCCTGAACTAGCTGAGCTTCAGAATGAGTGGGAGAGGAGTGGAAAGTTCGAGGGAGACATCGCCTTGACACCAGAGCAGATCGACAACTTCGTGGAAGAGTATGCTGGCAAGAGAAACGCTATCACCAACAGCAGGCTGCTCTGGACTGGCAAGACTGTCTACTACACGATCGCTGCATCATTTAGTAAGTCAAATATGTATTAGAAGCGACTAGAACTTCTATATGTACGAAAAACGAAGATTGTTAAATATTTTAACGGACTGTTATCGTCTATTCCCTGTCCAAGTTGATGAAGAATATCAGCCTTTACCAATAATACTTGTTTATAACAAAATTATTGAGATAACTACACATTGACATATCACCGCATCAAAAATGATGATGCTTAAACACAGGCAAAAAGTTAAATGTTACAGTGTGTAAAATGGCCACTTAAACTAGCCACTGAGAAGTCATGGGTACTGTTAAACTTTTCTATTTCCTTCTCTCAAACGTTTTCAATCTCTATGGTAATATTTTAGTAACAATATGACAACATGGTACGCTTATATTGTAAGTAATATTTTGCTTATCCTTTAGTTACATTTAAGTTTGTAAGTGAAAATTCTTGATGGAAGTTCATTGTAATTTATTATATAAATAAAACACGAGTGATACTTTAATCCACAAATTTGGAAGACAAACTCCACAAACTTCGAGACTGGTAGAAGATGTCGCAAAAGCGATGAAACCGGTCACTGGATATTCCAAATTTGTGGATTAAAGTATCACTCGTGTTTTATTTATAAGATAAATTACTTTAGTTACATGTTTAGTCCCAGCACTCATACATGGAAGTGAAACATGATACACGCAGAAGAAGGATAAATGCAGAATAAATGCAATTGAAATGCGGTCGCTCAGACAAATCTGTAAGAAATCAATGAATAGCAGGATTATAAACGATGAAATCAGGTGATAATGCAAATCTAAAACAGGTGTAATTGATAAGATTAAGAAAGGATCGCAAAGATGGTTTGGTCATGTAGAACAAATGGATAACGAAATGAAAGAATGGTAAGCAAGTATACATGGCAAGCAAGAATTGTAAAATAGGACGTGTACGACCAAGAAAAACATGACATGTTCAGATAAATTTAAGTCTGGTCTCGTTTTTTGACGTGTCTGCTTTTGCAGACACAATTGAAGGACACGTATGACAAGATAAATAAATGTGGAAGAAACTTGGAACGCTTGTCAGGATTAATATGTGTGACAGTCTATTCTCAGCTTCATCCTCTTTTCCTACCCCTACGAGGAAATGGCGTGATGGTAGTAGCAGTAGTAATTTTATTATTTTCATATTAGCTGCTGCACAAGTTAGCGCTGTAGAAAAGGCTATCGCTGACATCACCGCAGCCTCTTGTATCAAGTTTGTTAAGAGGACCACCGCCAACGCCAACTACATCAACGTTATTGTAAGTAATTTTGTTCTTATTGGCTCGGGTTTTTTAACAATAAATACGAGGGTCGATATTAATCTTTATATAGCATATTAATGCTCCACCTCTAAACTATTTTGGAATGGATAAAAAAAAGTTTTTATGCTTAATTATTCAATTCAATTCATTTTTTTTAAATATAACATTTACATTCCTAAAAATTAGAAATTTCAGGCGGGAAACATGCGTTTAGTAATAACAAACAAAATTAAAAAGAAGCGGATATATTCTTTGGTACCTACACTCTACACTACGCACACAGATGCGTTTCTACTATCATCTCCCAGGGAACAGCCAAATGTGAACCAAGTGTTTTTACAGTTATTTACTAGGAAAAAGACAATAGATCCTGTTTACTGTATACGAAAATAAAACAGGGACGAGTTAAGGTTGGGGTATTGTCTATTGTCTTGTTAACCTTAATAATAAGTTAAGGAATGCTATCTTTGTTTACTTTTTTATATTTTACTTTTTGTGCTGTTACATGTTCACTTAATTGCCATACTTACTAGTTCTTTGCTTAATGTATTATTATTGCGTTTTTTAAAATTATTTTTTATTATTAACTCTTTTAAAATCATTCTTATGTTGTTGAAATTCCATTTGTCGATGCGTTTTAAAGCTGCAAGACTTTTTGTGATGTAAGCTATCATATTATTTTTATTTTATTATGTAAATGTTATCAACTATCAAATATTCAATTTAGTAAATGGGGTCTAGAATTCCAACCGTCTATGCGCTTAGTAGCTGCAAGACTTGTTGTTATCTAAATTCTAATTTTATAAATTTGCTTTTTATTTCGTTTTTTTAAATATCACTTAAACTCTTAACTTCATTGTAAAAAAAAAAAATTCAAACTAAAAATGTAAATAGGGGCTAGATTTCTTATTTTCCATGCGCTATGTAGCTGCAAGACGTTATGTTATCTAGCTCATATATATCATAATTGTAATATATCATAATTGGAGACGAGAAACTAGAATCCCAACCATCCATGCGCTCTGTAGCTGCAAGACGTGTTGGGATATTTATTTATTGTACAGCGCCCTTGAGATGATTTTCACAAAAATGGCGCGATATAAATTATCCAATTATTATTTATTATTATTCCAAACATATATTCAATACGTACATATTATAAAAAAGAAAAAAATATACACGAAAGAGACTCGTGTCAAAGTAGTAGGAGAATCCTGCTCCGGAAAACCCCTTCGGATACATGGAACAGATCAATATCCAGAGCGATGGTGTTCACCATAGCGGTGGCCCTTCCAACAGGCATAATCATAGGCAGGTTAATCCTGTATATCGGAATATAAAACAATCTATGCTGACGCTGTCTTAGGTAATTATCAGGAACATGCAAACCAATGCTTATCATACTCTCAGAATTATTGATCATACCGCGCAACAATTGATAAAAATGTGTAGTCAAATACACATTCCTTCTAGTCTCTAAACTGTTGTAGCCAAGCATACCCTGGAGATTAATCGACTCAGTTTCCTTGGACTCGTATGGACCTCTTCCAGCGAAGCCCCAACATACGAGTATGTCTAGCTTCCTGGATCAGTATTGCAAACGCTAACTTTATCGGTACATTACGAGACGTTATAAATAAATTTCCTACTATCTCTATCTTCCTCAAGTATGTTCTACCAACCTGTATTTATGTGTTTTCATTACGTCATCTCAGATATCGTATGATTAAATTCAACCAATCGATAAGCGCGGAGACTTTACTCCGCGTTCAATGCTGAATTAAAATTAGGGTATTTCTTTTTCGTATTTTAAATAGGCTTCTGTGATAAAAAGCAGCCGCTTCAAAATTACTAAAAATTGAAATGACACATTAAGCAATAAATCTTCGTTTGAACAAGATTTTTTAATGACCTTTAACAATTCACGAGACGGAAAGTTTAACTTTGTTTTTCGTGGAAGCAATTATTTTACCAAATATAAAAGGTAAAAGAACAGCCAGATCTTACAGAAACAACATTCCACTAGCTAATAAGGTCGCTCATACAGACAAAACTATTCTATGATTATTAATCAACTACAGCTAACAGCAATACAACAAACCGGAGGGACTTAGGTCAAAAATTGCAAGCGCAAACCGAAACCATCCGTTACACCTTTGTTGTTAAACTTAAATCGGATCTAAAAATTCGAAATGCTTTCGTTCCATGCAATTGATTATTAAAAAATAATTGTCTATAAAAGCAAGAGTATTTGCCTCTTAAACATAGTTTCATTGATGTTAACGTTGATGTTATGTTAGTGATCAACTGAAGGAATGTCTCAATCAGTTAAGACTGTTTATATTAAGTGTTATATCTACTCATTAATGCTAATCTGTTGAAGTTTTCATTAGCCTGTTGATTGTCTTAAAAAAAATTCAAAAATACCGTTAATGCTAATTCATTAGGGCTTTCGTAAGCCTGTTGATTGAAAAAAATCAATAACACAGACAACCATTTATTTATATATTCTTCAGAACAACAACAGCTTTTTACTTCACAAAAGTCAACACATGAAATAGTTGAGGAAATGAAGATGTGTAAATAAAGACAAAATTGTGAATGCTACGCAGTGTTTATTGCGGCCTATCAAACTAGTCAATTATAGCTTTTAAGCACTGTTGATGCCAAGACTTCCATTTTCCCTTCTCAGAAACCGTTTTTTTGCTCTGTTGCTACAAATGTCAATCATAATTTTATTCCCTAGGGAATGAAATCTAGCCGTGCCTACAAACATTTAGACATATACATAATATTGTTGATTCATCAATCGCACATTTCTTTCCAGGGTTCTAACAGTGGATGCTACTCCAACGTTGGTATGACCGGTGGAGCTCAGGTCCTCAATCTCCAATTGAACACTCCTGGAAATGGCTGCTTCCGTCATGGAACCATCGTCCACGAATTCTTGCATGCCGTTGGTTTCTACCACATGCAGAGCACACACAACAGAGACGAGTTTGTCAGGATTGTTTGGGACAAGATCCAAGCCGGTAAAAAGCCTATTAATTTAAGAAGTTTTTACGTAGATTTATTTTCGAAAATTGTCATCCAGTGTAGATAAAACTTACACCAAAAAATCAAAGGTATTTCGATGTAACAGGATATATTTTTTGCATATTCTTGCGTTTTCATGGCACACGTGTATAATGAAGTTATACTCGTGTGCAAATATTGCAACAAGAGTAGAAATATATCGAATAAAAAAAAAACATTGGTACGACATTTTAATTGGGTTGTGGTCCCGTGGCTAGTGTCTCGGACTCACGGATCAAAGGTCCGTGGTTCGAATCCCACTCTACCCCAACTTGGTTTCCATTTTCTAATAGTGAGTTATTTACAACTCGTTGAAAATGGCCCTCAAAATTAAATATTTGCGTAAATTATAAGAACGCAAATATTTCTTAAAAAAAAAGAAACAAAAGAAAAAACAAAAACATATCGGCGTGCCATCCAATTTCTTCCTGTTTGCTTTATCTGCTCCAAAGTTTTGAAACAAATGATCTTTTTGGAAAGAAAAACCTGCAAAAATCAATATTTCTTAAACACTTCGAGCCATAATCGGCAAACAACGTATGCGAATTTTTTGGCGAATTGCGCTTTTTTAAACTGTGATTAACAAAACCAATCGGAAGACGATTCTCCAGTATATAGTGCTTTTACAGATCTTAATTCAGTCTATTGTCAAACAGTGATAATTGATAGCAAAATAAAATCTATAATACGAGTAGTTGCCTCATATTATTTTGCTTTGTTTCAGGAACTGAGCACAACTTCAATAAGTACAGCTCTTCCCAAGTGACCAACTTCGATGTTGCTTACGACTATGGCAGTGTGCTCCACTACTCAGAATATGGCTTCAGTACCGATGGCTCCAAGACAATTGTTCCTCTGCAGGTAAACCCTTAACAGATTTAAAACTTATCAACAATATCTCAGTTCTTTCTAAAGAGTGTAAATTTCAAAATTAGTTTAGAATAATGTGGACGAAAAACCCCCAGACTGGAAATCTAAAATTTTCGAATTAGTTTGAAGATGTAATTTATTGTTCAATCGGTAGTTTTGCTAATTTAACTTCAATTTTTGGTAGTGTAAGCGTGTGTGCTCTGAGTACACAGATGTAAAACCTTATCAAAGTTGGAGCGTATTAATAGCAACCGATTTAGCAATATGAGCAAAACTCACCCTTCACATAATAGCCAGGATTTTTGAAGACCATGAATTGGAGAACAAAAACTAATTTACGATGAACCGTCGCAATAGATCTTCACAGGTCGCAGTGACGTCAGAAAGTTATATAGACCTGACCTCCATCTACAAGAATAAGAATAAATAAGCATCAATATGCAGAAAGAAGGTATTCCGGAAGTATTTAATAATATGTACTTTAATTGATTGGAAACGAAGAAAAAAAGGGCATGAAATTTTCCACTAACTGGGAATTAATTCATTGAACATGATCAGTGTAGTGAAATAATAACGAAACCTTTTTAAAGCCGTAAAATTATTTTTGGTATCCATCAAATTGGTTTTATTAATAATAATAATATTTGTCTAATTTATATTGCGCCATTCTTGTTAAAAATCACCTCAAGGGCGCTTTACAATTGTATACTTAAACATACATTCTAATTAAGCTAAAGTGACATATCATATGTTCTGATTTAAAATTGAGGGTATGATACACTTAAGAAATGAGATTTTAGTTGGGATCTGAACTGACTAGGACTGTTGATGATTCGTAAGTTTGACGGCAATTGGTTCCAGGCAGAGGGGCTGGCAACGGCGAAAGCACTATATCCGAATCTAGTTTTTGGGGAGCGCCGGATTTAGACAAATTTTCTTCTGCCTGAATCGAATGCTGATCCAAGAGTAGATTTTCTTTGACATGTATTTACCATTATACAAAGGTCCGATAGGTATTTTGGAGCCATTTCATGAAAAGATTTGAATACTGTCCAGCAAAGCTTATATTTTATCATCTCTGGGCTTTTTAACCAGTGCAAATCTCGAAGATGTATGATGTGAGAATATTTTTTTACTCCCGTAATAAGCCTTGCGGCTGCATTGTAAACAGATTGAATTGGAGCTTAAGATAGTTACAAAAACCTGTATTTGGTAATGATTTATGTTTAAAGAAATAGGAAACAGACAATTTTGAAAAATGTGCATCGGCTACTGATCAACAATAATAATGTTAAATAATTTTACGTGAATTATTATGAAAATAAAACTTTGTTATCAGTGTTACACAATTTTATTATTTTACAAGAACACAACTGTGGTTTTCCAATGGGATCTTCACTCTCCCCTATTTTAGCTGATATCTTTTTAGATAAATAAGAAACCGATTTATTTTCATCCAAACACCCACTAGTCAATAATGCACTCCATTGGTTCCGTTTTTTGGACGACATCTGCTGTTTTTATCAAGGGTCATCCCGACAACTAGATTCTTTCCTTAACCACGTAACCTCCTACATCACAACATAAAATTCACCCTGGAATCCAATGATGACAATTCCCTAAACTTTCTAGACATAACCTTAAAAATCGAGAACAATAAAATTGCATTTAATATTTACAGAAAACCCACTCACACAGACTTGGTCATTCCGGCTTCATCTTCACACCCTATGCAACATAAATTGGCCAGTTTCCACTCAATGCTTAACCGATTGATCAATATTCTACTGAGTCCCTCCAACTTCCAAACTGAACTTAACATTATTAAACTTATTGCCCATAGTAATCAGTATGACCCCAATATAATTGAAAAAATGCTAAAACGCAAACAAAATAACAAATTGAGTCAAACGTTTTTATATTCTAGCGGTGGTGATATACCTAACAACCAACAAACCTGGCGTAGAATTATATATATTGGACTTCTGTCTAGAAAAATAAGTAATCACTTTCCCACAGCTATAAACCCGCTTTTTACACTAATAATAATATTGCTAAATCACTATTTAATTCTAAGTTAAAAACAGAGCTGCTAAACAAGAGTGGCATTTACCAAATATCATGCGAATGCAAAAAAGTCTATTTTGGACAAACAGCGCGAAATTTTAAAACTAGGCTAAACGAACACCGCCGTTGCCTGACCAATAATAATTTCTCGGAATTTGCGAATCATATAATAGACAGTAACCACTCATTGCATAATCACACCCAAAAACTCCTGCACCAAGTAAATAAGAAAGGCAGTAAAATGAATAATTTAGAAATTATAAAAATTCACATAAAATTAAATTCTGAGAACAACCTAATATATAATCACACATTTAACCACCCCTCGCCTTTATTGACTATGTTCCCTTTACGACCACCCTCACCGCACTCACCCTCTTAAGCTAGGGTTTCCTGGGACAGCGGTGCCTGTATTTTAACGGCCGTAGTAAACGGTGATGCGGTGGACAGCCATCGTAACGGTGACTAGAGTGTAGTTTCCTAGGAAAACGGTTTTATCAACCCCATTTAACACCGTTTCCCTAGGAAACCACTCTCCAGTCGACGTTACGACGGCTGTCCACCGCATCGCCGTTCACTACGGCCATTAAGATGCGGGCACCGCTGTCCTAGGAAACCCTAGCTTTAGACCCGCGTCTGTTAACACTCTCTTAGCCGAGCGATATCTTCCCCCACATTAAATCTTAGACTTAATTATTGCAACTTCCACTTATGTGCTAAATTTTAAGAAATTAATACGACTTAATGTTCTGTCCATGTTTTCATATCTGTATTTAAGATAACCATCCATTCATATGCCAACACCTTAGATAAGGAAAAAAAAAACCCTGCTCTAAGTTTCACTGATTAATCTGTTTATTTTTTGTTTAGATTCGATGACATTGTGAACAATATTCTGTGTTTATTATATTAGTTTTATATCACCCGTCGATGGGAGGAGTGCTCTCCCGAAACTATAGTTGTGTTCTTGTAAAATAATAAAATTGTGTTACACTGATAACAAAGATTTATTTTCATAATAATTTATAATGAAGTGTTACGAAGTGAATGCCGATTCAATTAAAAATATAATTTTCCGTGAATTTACGATGACGTAAATATAAAAAAGACATTGACTAGTTAATTAAACATTCCTTTTATCTCATAAATCTTAAATGACATTGAAAATTCAATTTGTTTCAGACTACATCGGCAACCATTGGACAACGCGTTGGAATGAGCGCTGGAGACATCCAGAAGCTCAAGAAGTTGTACACTTGCTAATTTTTCTAATTAAAATCCCGTGAATTGAAAGATTCAATAAATTTTCTGATATGTTAAATCGCTTTTTTCATTTTTACTTAACGTGCTCGACTAGATCAAACCCTTCCACTTTAATATGTGGAGACAAATGTTGTCTTGTCGTTTGCCATAATAAGATCACCAGAGGTGCAGAGTTCTTGCATCAGCATGCATCTCAGTAAGTGGCTGTCGTCCAGTTTCTCAATCACATATGTTTTTCGATGTGGTTTTTGTTTATGTTTATATTTTTGTTTATGTTTGTGGTTATATTTATGTTTATGTTAATATTTTGTATATATTTATATGGTAGAATTGGCTCTGCACTATTTAGCCATTTTACTGGAAAAAAAAACAAAAGTCGCTGAGCAACTTGACAGATCACGAAGGAACATGATTAATTTTATATTTATTTATTTATTAATTTATACTTTTACATTGTTTGTATTTTTTTTTATACAGAATAATGTTCCCTCACTGGGGTGTCCCGTGCCGAGGGAAACATTTTACAAAATGTGAGACATGCCTAAGATTAGCTTTTTAACAAAGTTAACATAACAATAACAATAAAAAAAACGTAATTAATCCAACAAACCTAATTATAATTAACATAATAAACAAAAAAAAAACTAAAATATTCATAAAAAACATAACCAATTTATTATTTGGGCCAATAGAAAAAAGTTCATAAACAGTGCACACATTTTACCTATATGGCTTGATCCACTCATCGATTCGTGCGCAACCCACCTCCACTATCCATTTTTTAATAGCAATTTTATATTGTGAGAACTTACTAATTGTCCTTATGGATAATGGAAGTAGATTGTACACTTTAACCGAGAAGTAGGCCAATCCTCTTTGACCGAAGGTGTATTTATTTTTTTGTTTTTTGCAGCATCAGGGTGGAGTATCTAGTAACTCTTGTATTTGTAACGGGGGATAGAGAATAATGTTGACGTGCGTATAGTAACAAAGTTTTGACATAAAGTTGTTTTATAGATTTGACATTAAGATTCTCAAATATATCGAGGGAGATAGTTCTGATTGGGACTCTTCAGATGATTTTTATTAAAACCTTTTGTGCAATTATTATTTTCTCGATCAGTGTGTCATTTGCATATCCCCATCCAATTATCCCATATTCCAAAACTGATCGAGTTATTGCGTAATATATTTTTACAAGTTCTTTTAGGCTTATTATATTTCTTATAGTTTTAAAAAAGAAAATTTGCTTTTTCCATTTATTTTTAATATGATCAATTGATTAGTCCATCTTAAATTCCTATCTATATAATTTCCCAAATATTTAATTGAATCTACTCTGTCCAACAATTTACAAATACATTCAATATTTGGAATTTGGTTATTATAATTACAGCTTTGAATAAATAAGGAAAGGTTCAATAGATTACATATAGTTTTATTATTATACGGCGGCCTCCGTGGTGTAGTGGTCATGACGCTTGACTCACGCTCGGAAGGTTCCGGGTTCGATTCCCGGTGAGAACACAAAAATTAAAAAATGTGATTTTTCTCAAGTCTGGGTGTTCTGTGATGTAATTCACCACTATAATTGGGCCTCCTGGTCTGTTGTGGTGCAAAAAATAAAATGACAATGAAAATAAAATGAAAAAAATATTAATTTTAAATGTTATGTATTTTGTTTTCGAGTGATTTAATGTTAGATAATTTGAGTCTCACCATTTTTTTACTAATTTTAAGTCATTTTCAGTCTTTCCAAATACAATATATGATGAGCCTCTTTGAGATAGTAGCACAGTACCATCATCAAAGCTAATTATAGAGCTTTTTATATATAAGTTACAAAGATCATTTATATAGATAAGAAACAAAATTGGTCCAAGTATGCTTCCTTGAGGGACGCCAAATGAAGTTAAGGTTTATAATAATAATATAATTACTTCATATTAGGCAACGTCTGAAAAAATTTCAATTTCTTCATGGACCAGGTGGATTTATCATCAACAAGTAAATTACGAATTTTTTAATTACTTCTACCATAACTTTTTAAACGTGTTTTTATTAACCTAATTTTTTAACCTTTGTACTCGTATAACTGCTACGTATTTTTTTTATAAACTTTATTATGTATTAAATAACAAAAATTTTATTGTAAAAGCCATATTAGCATTTAATGTATAAATATATATATATATATGGGCGGAATGGTGAATGTTACCAGCCAATGACAGATCATAAGCCCTGTAAATGTGTAGACTTCTATATTACCTTCTCTAAAATGTTCTTCATCATTTTTGTAATATGTTAATATTAATAGCTCTCCTGGGAGTTAATTCTAGTCAAAATATTGTTAAATTTAAAATAATTTAACTGTGCCAAAGAATATTGAAATACGCAAAACCCGAGATTATACATGTCCTCAAATTAAAATATTTTGAATGATGACATTTAAAATTAAGTGTTGCCACGCAATATAAAAAAATACGTAATAATCCCGATCGATAAATTTCAATCGATTTTCAATTGGAATTGTTAAAACGATAAACGGTAAGAAATTTTTGTTGCATCAGGTAAAATGTATTAATGACAAGTGTTGCCATCGTAGTCACACATGATAACATTATCAGATAGGTACCCCCACCTTTGGAGATTGTAAACGAGGACTAAATTCAACCCCTTGGGGGTTTAACTGCTTACTATTTACAAAATTTAGATCCCTGTTAATATTAATATATTAAATCAAAGATGGACAAAATTTTCGATAACGGAATATGGAAGGTAACGCATTTAGAAAGCTTGTGACCTGTTATTGGCTGGTTTAAGTGGCCACTTTTCACACCGTGTAACATTCACCATTTTGCCAACGTTTAAACATCCGTATTCCTTTCATTTTTCTATCTTTGTGAAGTTGAAGAGCTGAAACCTTATTTGATTTTGTATAAAATTGTAAAGTGAACTTCTTATCGGCTTACGAGTTTCTTCTCCATTTCTTTAAATACGTAATCGTAATCGTACAAAAATCGTAATATATAATAAGAGTGTGCCTGTAAATATTTTTTTGTTTTATTTCTTTAAGTTGAGCAACTGAATAAGTTAATAGAAGCTGCAACAAAATAAACGAGTTTATTATATCTATTTTGGACAAGAGGAACGAATGAACAGCGAAAGAACGGCTATAAAAAATAAAGATTTTTTAAAATTTATTTTAGTTATTCGGGATTTTTATATCTATTACATTAAAAAATAGTAGAAATACATTAACAATGCTAGAGCCATTAAAAAAAAATCCACTGTTCATCCAATAATACATCACATATAAGAAAAGAGTTTAAAAAATGTATTTATTTATTTGACACTTTATATATGTACATACAAAGGCGGGCATATTGCCTTAAGGCAATTTCTTCCTACCTACCCAAACCGTTCAGTTTGAGAAAATTATAAATACATGGGCATATTGAATCTTACAATTTTATACAAAAGTTAAAAACAAAGATTAACAAAATAAAAATACATTTAAAAAAAAATTACACTACACTATGAAGAGAGGAAAGGAGATGGGAAGGAAAGAAGAAGGATAAAAGAACTATTTAAATATTTTGATAGTGACATTTTAATCTTGACTTAAATGTAAATAAAGAAGGGGCGTCTGTGGGTAGATTATTCCACAATCGAGCGGCTACTACTGAGAAAGAGGAGGCAAGAAAATTAGAGCTATGGGAGGGTATTAAAAGAGTTCTCTCGTTACTAGAACGAAGAGATAGTCCGTGTTGTGAAAGAGGTTGGATGAGCTCTCTCAGATAAACAGGCGAAGAAGGATTATTTAAAAGAAAATTGTATGTGTACGACGTTTGTATTTACGTGTATGTATATGAATGTGTGTGAATCAATGACAAGGGTGAGGGGAGTGTGTGTGGGTGCGTAAGTAAAAAAAATGTAATATTTTTAATTGAATCGGCATTCACTTCGTAACACTTCATTATAAATGATTATGAAAATAAAACTTTGTTATCAGTGTTACACAATTTTATTCTTTTACAAGAACACAACTATAGTTTCGGGAGAGCACTCCTCCCATCGACGGGAACACTGATAACAAAGTTTTATTTTCATAATAATTTTAAAAAAATGTAATTTAAAACGTGTGTTTTCATTAAAAAGGGTATAAGAGAGAACTTGGTAAGAGATTTGACCAAAAAGAAAATAAATTAAAAAGTAGTTTATAGCTTCTTTCGAAACTTTCTTAAAAAATTTTTTAGGATAAGTTATGATGTTTTGATTGCATTTTTAAAAAGTATTGTTAGGTTTAAACCCTATTCTGAATAAAGCATTTAATTTCAAGACTTAATTCGTCATATCGAATGAATAATGTGCAACGAGTTCCATATAATACTGTAGGTTACCACTAAATGCAGTGCAAACAATGTATTGTAAACAATAAACAAGGCAAATATGGATTTGGAAACTCAGGAAAACTAAGAAACATATGGCATGACCAAATCCAACAAATACCTTGAGATGGACTTGTCAAAAGTATTTGTAATCGAAGTGCGTGCATGATAAGATGTATGAATGTAGAAGAAGAGAGGTCTGCATGTAAAGACGGAGTGATGTGGCGTTCTATTCCCTCTGCCTAGAGTCTGCCTACCATATAACGGGCATTTCAGCACATGACAAGTATTTTAAGGTCTAGTCATGCAGCCGGCATTGTTCTGAGTCAGGCATATTTAATAAAGTCATCTAAGATTATTCAGTACCGGAAGGTTTTTGAGATTTTTTATAAAATAACAGGCACCCCTCCCCCCTCGTGGTAAAGAACCTCGTGTAGAGGCCGGCAATGCATGACGCCCCTCCGGGTATTATGAATCTATAGATTAATATTAATTATATTTATTTACGCGTATGTACGTGCATTTGTGTATACGTATATGTCCATATGTGTATTTGTTTGTATATATATATAATATATATGGATGTTCATGTGTATATATGTAAGTATGTACGTATGCACAATTACGGACAAAGGCATTATACTTTTCTGGCCTAGGGGCCAAGTTGTATAGCTTAGGAGCTGTACAACTTTTTAATCAAGGACATATTGGCGAACAAAATTTAAAAAAATACATTTTTAAAGCTAGAGTCCATAAACGGATTGCTTAAAAGACTAGATAGGAAGCTGAGGAATATGTTTCATATTTAAGAATATAATTTTAGTTTCTTGAATATCCTTTTTCGTTTTATTGATGTAGGTGCGTTTTTAATTTTTATTTTTTTTATTTCTTTTGAATTTTTACAAAATTGATGTGAAATTATGTACAATCATGTATAAAATGAATAATACACTGACACTCCGAAACGTGCCTGTGGACCAGTGGAGTGGCTACATCCATAAATAAAAAATTTAATATTTTAAATGTAGCGTACCTATTGTATAAACATTTTTGTTTACTATGTATTAGTATTTTATATTGGATTAAATAAATAAATAAATAAAATATATACATATATGCGTATATTTTATTTATTTTTTAAGCAATAACCCGCTAAGCCTCTGTTTTGGGGCTGTCAGCAGGTGGGATAGAGGGGATATGGAAGGAGGTAATGAAAAATACACCACAACACCCAGACCAATTGAGAAAAAACCTTTTCATGGATTTTTTTCCCGCGACGCCAGTTTCGCAGTTGGACGTCTAACCAACTGCGCCACGGCATATATATAGATGTACGTGTATGTATATGTATGTATGTTGTAAGTGTGCATTTGTATATTTTTATTTTATTTTCTCATTGTTTTATATTTACTTACTATTTCTTCATCTTTCTTCTCTTCATCCATCTCACTTCCTTTCTGTAACTGTACGTTTTGTTTTTTATATTTTTGTTTTTATATGAAACTCGTAAATAGTCTTGTTATTTGTTGTAATTCTGTATGTTTTGTTTATAATTATGACTGTTGGTGTCGAAAAAAAATTTAAATAAACGAAAATATAAAATAAAACAATCAATAATTTTTCAGAATCTACATTGATGATTCATGTGGCTGAATTAATTATAAATCTCACATTCATTAATAATGGTTTCTCTTCTTTTTATACAATACATTAAAGTCAGCGGCCTCCGTGGTGCAGTGGTCAAGACGCTCGATTCACTCACGGAAGGTTCCGGGTTCGATTCCCGGTGAGAACACAAAAATTAAAAAATGTGATTTTTCTCAAGCCTGGTTGTTCTGTAATGTAATTCACCACTGTGATTGGGCCTCCTGGCTTGTTGTGGTGCAAAAAAATCAAATGAAAATGAAACGAAAGTCAACCGATTGAACAGTTGGGGAAAAATGGATGTTTTAACATAGGCAGAATAGTAAATGTTACACCGTGTGTAAAGTGGGAACTCAAACCAGCCAATGACAGATCACAAGCCTTGTAAATGCCGAGACTTATATATTATATCTCACCAGCGGACCCAACAGACGTTGTCCTTCCCGAACGTTGGCTTGCCTGCTGTTAGCTTGGAAAAAGACTTTTCATTGATAAGTAGGTACTCGTTTGTGATTTAATTCCAAAACTAAAAAAAATAAATATTATATTGAATTTAAGTAGGTACCTAGGTACTTGTTTATGGTTGAATTCCAAAACATAAAATACGTATTTTTTCAAATATGGCATTCTTTTTGGAAACGTCAAACTCCGGTCTTCTCACCATCAGAGGGAACTTATTTGGGGAACTTATTGAGGGAACTTATTTAGGAATACGATTTTAAAAAATGTATTGAATTTAATATTATTTTTGTATTCCCAACAATCCAGTAAAAAAAAATGGGTAGAAATCATAAGGAATAAAAAAATAATCTGATTGAGATCCACAAAAAACAAATGCTGATTGTAAACATTAAAAATAAACTTTTTTATACACGAAACAACAATATCTTTCCATTTTTGCAAATGCTTTCTCCTCAAATGCAACCCTGGTAGATCGATGAATAAAAAAATTATGCTCCTAACTTCTTATTTACATATTCGATTGAAGATTTTGATATCTACAAACACACACAGTACAAAGATTTATATTTCTCTGAAAACCGTGTGTAAATCGGTTAAGTCGTTTAGGAGTAAGGTGACATCACACGTAGAGAGGAATTATATATATATAAAGATAAATCATTTCCCTCTCTGCTGCAAACAGTTTAACAACAACAAATAGATTGTCTCTATAGCAACACGAATCACATAGGTATTGTTTTTCTTTTTATGATTGATTTTCTAAGATTCCGTTCAGTTGTTTTTCAAGATTTAAAAAAAAACAATAGATTATCATCTCATTCCGTTTGTCAAAAGATGTGATTCCAAGATATATTAATGATTGATGACGTTTCCTGAAAAACTGTAATAAGATTAAACTCTCAAAAGTGAGCAACTATTTATTTGTTATAAAAATAAAAATTATTCGGTTTTAATGTATTCTCACTGAGAAATTCCGTACCTACGACAAATTTATATTTTACAAGTTTGTTTAACACTAAAACAGCTTAAAAGATTCGATGCGAATTTCGATGGATGCTGAAATTAAGGAAGATCTAAAAAGGCATTTATTTGTTTATTCATTTGTACTTTTACATTGTTTGTATTCTTTTTTTTACACAAAATAATGTTCCCTCACTGAGGTGTCCCGTACTAAAGGGAAACATGTCTAAGATTAGCTATTTACCAAAGTTAACATAATAATAACAATAAAAAAAAGTAATTAATCCAATTAACCTAATTATAATTAACAAAATAAACAATAAAAAACAAAAATATTCATAAAAAACATAACCTATTTATACAGACCAATTTGAAAAAAATTATGAACAGTGCATACATTTTACCTATTTGGCTTGATCCACTCATCGATCCGTGCGCAACCCACCTCCACTATCCATTTCTTAATAACAATTTTATATTGTGAGAACTTACTAATTGGAAGTAGATTGTAGATGGCATGACCAAACCTAAGAAATACTTAAAGATGCTAAATATTATTAAATATTTGTTAATGTATATAGCCATTGACTGACTTTTCCATGTCTACCGGTTTTGAGACGTATCCGTATCTTCGTCAGGACACTAATTAAACCAACATGCCCACTTTACACATTCACCATAGTTGTTGCACCAAAATATAAAACCAACACGACATGCATTTTAATAAGCATCCTTATTGGCTGACAAAAAGGCTCGGAAGGCTACGCTCAAGAAGACAGCCTTCGATTTCACCGATTTCCCACTCAGCTTTGCCAAAAGGAAAATAAGAAGCAGGACCCTTCAACTCTGAAACTATTGTTATTTGAGTGAAGTATAAATAAAATGTTTTTCCCAACCATTTTCCATGCCTATGATTTCAGGAGAATGCAGAAGGCTGGCGACGAGCTCACCCAAATTCTTACGGAACATGGTGGGTTTATGAGCTACTTGCATCGTTTCAAGCTTTTTGAGATCGACAGCTGCCCATGCGACGATAAAATTCTTCAAAATGTCCCTCACCTGTTGATGCATTGCCCCTTTTTCAGCTGTCAAAAACAATAGCTGGAGGCGCGATGCAGAAGCCTGGGTGAAGATCTTTGCGACATCCCATCAGTGATAAGTAATAAAGAACTCACACAAGAGGTAGTATCATACATGATCAATATATTGTTGGCAATTTGTAAAATAAACCCTTTTTTAAAAAAAAAAAATTTTTTTAAATTATGTATGACAACGTGGACCGGACCATCTTCTAGGAATTTAGCAAACAACAGTTGTTTGCACTTTTGCGACACTGCGACAGTGACTAGGGCCTACCCAAAATCTACGAAAACTACCCTTCGAATATTTTTATCTGTTATGTTATCCATTGTGTTGAAGTGCTTTATCTGTTTATTTTTTTATTGTTTAATTTTTAGCGCGAACACTTTACAAATTTACTATTATCCTCAATGTTTGTTTTTGTAAATTTAATTTTAAGAATTTCACTCGTCCATGCACTTTGTAGCTGCAAGACGATTAGTAATCTAGCTTCAAAAGGTGAATGTTATCAATTATCAAATATCCAAATTTAGTAAATGAGGTCTAGAATTCCAACCGTCCATGCGCTCAGTAGCTGCAAGACTTATTATAATCTAACTTCTGTTTTTATGAATTGGTTTTTTTTATTTTATCACTAAATCTCTCTACTTTATTGTCAAACAAAAAATAAAAAAATGTAAATAGGGGCTAGATTTCTTATTGTCTATGCGCTCTGCAGCTGCAAGACGTGCTCTAATCTAGCTCATGTATATCATAATTGGAGACGAGGAACAAAAATCCCAACCGTCCATGCACTGTATAACTGCAAGACGTGGTGGAATATTACATTACATTACATTACATTTTTTTGCACCACAACAGGCCAGGAGGCCTAATTACAGTGGTGAATTACATCACAGAGCACCCAGGCTTGAGAAAAATCACTTTTTTTTTGTGTTCTCACCGGGAATCGAACCCGGAACCTTCCGTGCGTGAGTCAAGCGTCTTGACCACTACACCACGGAGGCCGCCAATATTATATTATTGTACAGCGCCCTTGAGGTGATTTTCACAAAAACGGCGCTATATAAATTATCAAAATATAAATAAACAAAATAAATTAAAAATATTCATATTGATTTGGAAAATACAATTATTTTTTCTCAATACATTTCACATATTTTTATCTGTTTTTGTAGTATGAGAGATTTCCCTTTTGGTGGTAATTTCATTATATTATACCAACATATAGCACTGTGTGCACAACAATATATAAATATAAACTATGTTATCTCAAAATTTAACATTCAATACAATATCCGAAATTATTCACCGAACTCATCATACATATTTCGTCTATCTCAAAAACGTATTAATTTTTTTATATTTAAAAGCGTAAATAAAAAGATTGTAATCTTTTTTGTAATTATTTGACGTGTTATGCAATACGGGGATAAATGATAAAATCTCATTTCACGTACTTTACCTGTGATATAATCAAAAGAAAAAATATATTTTCTCTATTTACGACTATCAAAACAATTTGACAATAGGGGTCTAAGTTATTATTTTAATCAATTAAATAAAAGCGATGAGACCACACCGTGTGTAGCGCACAATAGGGAAATGTCACAAACTACGAATACCGGTAAAAATATATGAAATGGATTGAAAATAATTGATTGTATTTTCAAAATCAAAATGAATATTTTGGAGAAATGTTTTTATACATAAATGTGATTTTTTTAAAAATACGTTGCTAGAAAAACACGGCATGTTTTTTTTTTTTTTTTTAATTTAAACATGAACAGAAAAATACAAAAGGAAAAATAATGACATTTACTGAACCGCGAAACCGACTTGTCAGCAGGTTTCTTATTTTTCCTTTTCAAAGAAAAACGTTAGAGAAATTATATAATTTTAAAAAGTAATATAAACATTTTTAAGAACTAAAAGCATCTGTATTTTTACAAAAAAATAAATAGTCAATATAAATCCTAATTACATATAAGCCATTTAATTATTTTTTCTTTAAAAGTTTTGTCTACATTTTCTTTTAAGATCTGCTAAGGAATCTTATTTTAAAAATTAGTAATTGCATAATAAAGCATTCTTTGGCTTTACTTGTTAATATATCTTGGTACTGACAAGCTTTTACGTTGTGCCTTGTATTGTGTGTATGCATATTCCTTTTCTGGTAGTTACTACCAAATCGATATCTAGTAACAAATTTGAGCCAGAGAATCGCATTAACGGATAGGCACCCTTGCTTTTCGAAAAATTCGGGCACCTCTTCCTTATCAATTCTAGCTGATCTGTTTATTAATTTAAGAGCCGAGTTTTGTAAAGATTGAATTTTTTCAATGTTGGTTTTACAAGAAAGGCCCCATCGTTTGATGAGACGTCAAGATTTGTGATAAGAAATATGGATATTCAAACACTGGCAGAATGGTGAATGTTACACAGTGTGAAAAGTAGCCACTTAAACCAGCCGATGACAGGTCATAAGCCCTGTAAATGCCTAGACTTCCATATTCCCTTTTTAAGGTATACTCCATCCCTGTTGTAATTTATTAATCTTAATGACTCCCAAGGAGGTGAAATCCAGTCCTTTGTCTACAAACAAACTCACACTCAAATATTGGACAAACTCAAATATTGTAATTTTATTTTTATATTCCTAATAATTCATGTGGTTGAATGTTTAAGTGAATAAATATGTAGGTTTTTTAATTTCATAAATTCAAAAATACCCGTATTAAAAAATATATTTTAACACAGAAGGTTATCTCATGTATTCAATGTTTGGATGAGGTATAATTATGTATTAAATCAGGCTGTTTCTGCAATATGCATAATTCAGGTTGTGTGGTCAGCTAGACCAATGGTCAGATAGAAACTATTTTGGTAAAGATGCCGATGGAATGATTAATGCTTCAAACAATTTAGTTATCTTAAATAAATTGAAGTGGATAAATACATAGAAGTATTTCAATCTTACAAATTCAATGATTTAAAAATACCTATAATAAAAAAATATCTTTCAAACTGAATTTCACCTCATACATTCAAAATTTGAATGAGGCATCATTCAATATTAGATCGGGCTGTTTTCTACAAAATGCTTTTTATAGGTTATGCGGTCTTTAAAAAAAAACAAAATTCTTTTGACATATAATTACATTATTTTTAATGTTATGAACACAAATGAATTCAGAGTTTCTTGTCAATTAATTATACGAATATAAATATTAAATTATGTGTTCGATACATAATGACACAAGATATATCAGAGTTTTACTAGGGCTGGTTGTTTTCTGCAAAATGCACATCTTAGGTTTGTCAGCTAAACTTTAAAAAATATTAAAACTGGTAACCTCGTATATCATTAAAAAAAAACATACATTAAAAACGAATGCGTGCATTATTTATCATTTGTCAAAAGTAACGAATAGCCCATCTCTCATGTAAATTGGATTATTCACTCTTTACATAAAAGTGCCATTATCTCAGTTTCATTTTTCAATGACTGGCTGCTTTCTGCATAACTACGTTTAATTAAAAAGTTTTTTTCAATGTTAATCTTTATCGCACTTAAAGAGCCACAGAAATCAATACTGCGATAAGTTGATAGTATAAATTGCAAAATACAAATTTGCTGAAAATCAGTTACTCTTTGGACCTAATTAGGTACATAATAAATATTATATATTTATTTTAAAAATATTTTTTACTTTGTCGTGTGATATTTTAAAAGTATTTGTGCGTATATTTTTATACACCGCTTTAATTAAATTTTTCATCAGTGTCTCATTACTAATACCGTACACCTTTGCCTGTAGAGGTAGGCAGAGCATGCAAAAGAAGTTTGTTTTTAGTTTACATGATCATGACTCACGACACGTCTTTCTCGGTCGTTCTTTCCCAATAGTCCTTAAAATTTAGCCTGATTAAAATTACAGCTGTCAAACTCATGTCAATAGTGATGGGAAATTACTGATCATGTACCGATCAAATCGATTTTATCAGTTTTTTCATGCAAACATGAAACTCTGTTTCCGAAAATTTATATAAAAACGCAAGAACAATTCTATTATAGTGTGTTGAATACAATTATTCACCAAAAAATAAGACATTTATACTTTTTTCGTGAACATTATTAAAACGATTTTTTTTTTATCCAAACATATTACATAGATCAATTTGTCCATCTCTGACGTTTTTGCAAAATGATGTAACCTTGTAAGAACGTCGTAAATAATTAGGTTTATTTTTTTTTTTTAGTTTTAAAGCTGATTTTATACATATATTTATGTTGATTTATATGTCAAGCATTGTCTTAAGAAAATTAATTAATATATCAAATACGAATGATTTTTCGTGTCAATATAAATCACTTCTTAGACGTTACTGCAATGTTATGTCGTCAGTTTTTCTGACAACTGTCATTCTGATCATGCTTTATTTTAAGGACTGTAGTTACCATTCATCCTCGAAGTGTATTCTTTCTTCATCCATTCGTTCTACATGACCAAACCATCTCAGCGACTCTTTTTTAATCTGACGAATTATAACCGTCTTAGGTTTGCAATCTCGTCTAATTTTATTGTACATAAACCTGTCATACGTGAATAAATTATTCTGACATTCGTCTGAGAGATTGCATTTCAACCTTCTTCCTTCTCGCCAGTTCCATATCATGCAAGAGGTTTCGGGTTTAATTCCAAAACATGATAGACTTGTAAAATATTTATTCATCAGATTTTAAAACCGCTATATTTCGTAGTCCCTGGACTGCCATCTGACGCATAAGACTGATCATCTTACCTTCATGTAACAAAAATAATCAAGGTACACTGAAGTTCATGTACCATTACAATACCATATGCACCATTGGGTACTTTGTGTTTTTTTTAAACAGGCAGTTAACCGCGTACAGTAAAAATATTTTTTAAATAATATTTTTTTTAATTTTTTTTTATTAATAAATTTCATAATAGGTACATGTTTTTTTTTAATTCTATACATATCTACTTTTGCACATCTAGTAAATGTTATCACTGTAACTCTCCAAAAAAAGAGACTTACTCTTGTGCTTGGAGAGTGACTTACACTGTTGTAGTTGTTTATTTATAAGTTTATATAATTTTAAATACGAGTACATCAGAAAAAAAAAACATAGGATATATAAAGAAAAATATATGCTGATTATAATAAGAAGATATTTATATACTTTAATGATATTATCGATTGCGAAAAACGTTTTTGTGTTTTTACTTCGTTTGTGCGTTTAAGAAAACGCACATGATTTTTTTGTCTTAACAGCTGTATCTTTTTTCAGAATTCAAGATGATTGGTTTCAAATTTTTCGTCTTACTGATTCTGGGAGTGGCTTTAATTGACTCTGCCGCAGTCAGGACTAAAAAACAAATCGAAGACTTCAGGGATTTTTTGAAGAACACAGTTGATGGAAAATATGAAGGTATCTATATATATATATACGTACATACAACGATGTATTAAAAAATCGGGAGGGCGATCACAAACCCTGTCTTTATTTTTACTGAATTTTTCCACGCTAGGGGACATCTTGGGGAGTAACATAATCCCATGGGCAGATATTGATCTTGTGTAGCTTGATCTGTGGAAGTATATCATGAACTCACCATGACGCGTCAGGATTTATATAAGTTCGTATCCTGTGCTGCATTTTTCTGTATTCAAGGGCAAGGTATATAGGCTGGGCCACGGTTGTATGTAGAAAAAATAAATTGACAGACTTCTATCCGACACAGGAAAAATATGATGCCAAATAATTTGTTTAGCTCACATACAAAATTTGTTTAGAATCAGATATCATCTTTTGCCTCCGGATTGCTTTTGAAAAAACAACTTTTTGTTTTTTTTGGTTGAGTTGTAATAGCAAGGCTCAGAAAAGTTTAAAAATGTGGGTTTTCAAAATCATTTCAAACTATATTAGTAATATTTATCTATTACAAGGAAATGTTTTCAAAAATAGCATCCATAAAAATACTACTAAAGATATTATACTGCAATGATTTATTATATTCTTATTTTAATAACCGCGAAAATCATTCTTGCTATTGAATTTCAGCATAACTTTTTGAGACTTTTTATGGGTTTATAAGACTGTTTTTTTAAGATATTCTGCCTTATGTGGCTGAGGTTTCTGTCACAGTCAGTGCTGCTCTTTCAACTATTTAAATATGACGTGACAGGTGCAGCGCGATAGTTTTCTTTCTCATTTTTGGGCGACAAACAGTTAGATGTCTTCGTCAAATATCAACTTCAATATTGGTAGTTCAGTCAATGTCAATAATATCAGTGTAACATGATGCATCCAATTTTACAGTAGGAAGTTGAATCAGTTAGCTTATTTTATTGATTGCTGCGAATGTGACCGGCTGCCAGTTTAAAGATGTGTGGTTCAAAGTCAGTCTGCATTACATTTTCAAGGTTTGCGAAATCTGGACAAAGCGCTTAATAGTATATAAATCTATGCAATATTTCGCAGCAGTCTCTTGCAATTGTATCTTCCCTTAGACAAAATTCAAACTTTTGCACTCTTTCTGAAAATGGCTTTTGTTTTGGAGAACTAAAATTTTCATATAGGACATTGAACACTCTTGGAACCACAAAAGAGAAATTCCTCTAGGCTGAAGTCGTACGTGTTTTGGTATTAAATAATTCAAATTCTAGGAGAACTTCGTACGAGCATTCTGCTGGGATCTACTCTTGTAACCGCATGATCAGAAATGTGTCAAACACTCTTTTAAAAAAAAGGTCTTATGTCCAATACCTTCATGAACTGGAACAATGTCTCAGATGGCATTTCATCAAAATAGCTAATTGAATTGTTTTTTTTTTTTTTTCTTTTATTTTATTCAGAAAACATAGTCGTACATAATAAGTATTAAAAACAATATTTTTTTAACAGCAAAAGACCAATAAAGTTTTCATAAATTATGCAATAGATATAAACATTAAATGTGACAAAAAATAAAAAATAAATAATAATTTCAAGTGAGAAAAGAATAATTGTTGACATTTGCGTTTTCCATGGAGATAATAAATTAAAATAAATGAAAATACCGAATATACACTCCGAGCCATCCACGCACACACATGAACGCACATATAAAACATATACAAACATATACATTACATGCGGCACATATACATAGAATAAACCACTTAAGATGCACATTCAGCAACTATCCCAAATAATTGACCCCATGAAGAAATTTTCTGTACAAATGCAACGTGCAGTTAAAATGTCTACATCAATACTGAGTCCATTATAATTTCTACAGGTACGTCTTATGAATGAATTCGAGGTATAATTGTTTTTACAAGTTGGTACATGAAAAAGTGAATTTAATCTGGTATAGTGAAGAGGAGAACGGAAACCAATATTTTGTAAAAGATACGGCGAATCAACTATATTATTGAGAATTTGGAAAATATCAACTGGTTTGTAAACACAACCAATCTCTTTATAGACATCGATGTTTTTTTAGAACCTCTGACACCAGAACTAGCTGAGCTGCAGAACGAATGGGAAAGGAGTGGAAACTTCGAAGGAGATATGATTCTGAACCCAGAACAAATCGAAAACCTCGTGGATCAGTATTCTGGGAACAAAAACGCGATGACAAGTACCAGCCGCCTGTGGACTAGTGGCATTGTTTATTATGACATGAGCTCTTCATACGGTAAGTTTAAACCCAACCCTTAAAAAATGTAAATTTAAACACCGATCATTACTTTCAAGATCCAGCTCATATTTCATTTTAGTTAAAATCAGTTATTTTATTTATTTATTTATTATCATTATATTACATACACAAAATTATAATTTATGCAAAGTTGCTTTGACTGTCTAACTAGGGATATTTACCCCGTTCTTAGACAGTCAAAAAAATATAAAAAACAGTAATCAATATATAGAAACAGTTATAAAGATACAAGTGAAAAACAAAGTAAAAAATGGAGTAAAAACATGGTAAAAAATGTAGTAAAAACATAGTAAAAATGTAGTAAAAACAAAGTTAAATTGATATAAAAACAAAGTAAAAATGTAGTAAAAAAAACGAAGCAAAAACATAATTAAAACAATGTAATAAATGCAGTGAAAACAGATTAACAACCATTAAAATATATAAATATGTCTATAAAAGTATTATGAAACTTAGTAAAATGCAAAATAAAAACAGAATGCATGGTAAAAAACATATTTAAAGTCATAATAAAAGAATGAATGTATGTGTATAGAAAAAGCATATTATAAAAAAAAAAATAGCAAAATACCGAGTAGAAATAGAAAAAAAACATATTTAAAAATAAAGTAAAAGATGTAATAAAAAAATTAAAATACGTTGTAAAAACAAATTAAAAAGTCATGAGGATCTTTAAAATTAAATCAGTAAAAAACTAAAAATATAGATATTTTTTTAAAATTAAAACATGTGTTGGCCTGTAACAGCCACGATTAACCCCTCCGACTCCCTGCGACCAATTTCTCCAAGGAAAGCAGTCAGCAACCTCTTTAGCTTGTGGTTCTTAGAACATTTCCATGGCTCTGGCATTATATTATACAGCTTTTGTCCTATGTAGAAGTATTGTCTCTGTGCTAAGGAAATTCTAACCATTTGTCGGGAAATCAGTTATGATTATTATCCGTTTTAATGCATCATCATAAGCTCGAATCCAGGAGTCTCCTCCAATCTTGCCGGTTTGCTGCCCTTCCTCTCCAGTTCCTCACCTCTAACATGGTCATATCTGCGCTGATGCTGACCATCCATCGTATTTTGGGCTTTCCTGGTCTTCGTTGTCCTTGTGGCACAGAGAGAGTTGGGCGTTTTATGGGATTTTCGTCGTGCGTTCTAATTAAATGACCAGCCCACCTCAGGCGTCCCACTTTGACGGAGTTGATTACATCGGGCGCTCGATACATATCGTATGGCTCTCTATTGTAGCGACGACGCCAATGGTTGTTTTCTCTCACAGCCTATCATATTCAAGAAATAAATTTATTTATAAAAAACAAAAATTATAAATATTTTTATCCATGGTTGTATAACCATAATCAATAATTTTGAATGTAATAACTTTTCAACAATGTTTGAGTATGTCCAAATGCTCGTAGACTGGCTGGATTTTTTTTCTAGGGAGTTATTCATATTTTAATTTATTTCAACAGAGAGGATGGAAGAGTTGAGGAAATGTAGATTTAAAAAAAAAATTTTTTTTAATAAAAACCTTTATTGAAAGATGTTTAAACATGGGCAGAATTATAAATGTTACACAGTGTGTAAAGTGGCCACTTAAACCAGCCAATGACAGGTCATAAGCCCTGTAAATGCCTAGACGTCCATATACCCTTCTCAATTATTTTTTCCCTCTCTGTTGAAATATATATTTTTTAAATTATTAACTTTTAATAAGGCCACGCTAAAGAAATCCTTTGTTCGCGCTGCTGTAACTTCGTGTTACATCAAGCAATTGTAAAAAAAAAAAAACATAAAAAATGCTCGTCAAACTATTATCGACAATTCAATTCCATAAATAAAAAAAATACTAACTTGTTTATTTTTATTACCTTATACTTGTTTTTTATTTTTTACTATTATTTCAAATTGCATTGTAGTATTGGCAAATACGCATTTCATATATACATATTTTCATTTCTTATTTTTTCGCATAATATATGCTTGCTTGTTTATTTATTTAACTTAAATTTGTCTTTCTTGCTTACCGTAACACTTTATTTATTGTTTGCTTTACAGAATTTATTTCATAAGCTTATATCTTTGCATTTTTTGTTTATATGCTTACTGTTTTTTCTTGCATACCTTTGTTATTATTGTTTTTTTTTTTTTTACTTTGTAAAACTTTTTATTATATCCTTTTTAACTAATTTGATATACTTTTTTCTATTTATTCTGTGTTTATTATTTGGTATGTTAGCATGTATTTCTTTTTTTTTGTAAATGCCTTTTGGGCGTTAATGAACAAAATAAATAAACATTGTTGCCGACGTAAAAGTACATGCACCAACTTGGCGGCCCTTCCTGGGGTTTTAATGTAGCATAGGAGGCTTCAGTATGTGTAAGCGATCTACCACCTCCTCAATAAAGACTAGTATTTGTCACTTTCGGGGGTGGTGATCGCCATACTGAAGCCCACATATAGATTAGAATTCATGAAAATATTTGTATGCCCATAATGTGTTTTTATGTTGTTCTGTATAAGTGTTGATCGCCGCGCGGTCGGCGGGGAACTGCGGCCGGTAGCGGGAGGGTGGGGACCTTATACGTGGCGCGAGAGAGACCGATAGAGCCGGCAAATGTGCTCGCTATCTCTCTCGCCGCGTGATTGGTCAACCTAGCACCGCCCGCTATTGGCCTAGCCCACCGCCGCACGGCAAAATGTTGTATATATAGCCCCGCCGGGGAAAAATAAAGTCAGTCATCTCACCACACTACTAAGGCTTTCTACTCTCCACTTCACCTCCCTACCTCGCTTCAAACCGGACCTCATCGCCACCTGGATTCGAACACCGCTACCCCCTGGACTTGGAACTCGGATACTCTTTGGATTGGATTTTGGACCCCGGATAATTTGGACCCTTGGATACTTCCCCGGAACACACCCCGCCGTTCCCACCGACGGAGAGATACCGGCCTTACAACCCGGTTGCCTGACTCAGGATTGCGGCCGCCAGCGCTACTCGCTAGCGACCCCGCAAGGGATCTCTAGGCGACGATACCTCCCCCGGAGCTTATCGTTCGTCGGCCGAGGCCCGCCTACGCCCGGCCACTCTGCGTTTGACACCAGCACCTATAGAAATACAGTTCTTGTGACGGGCGCGATTGCTACGGACGAAGCAGTGATCCGCCGCGTCTGTTACAAGTTGGTCCTTCGAGAAGAACCGGATATTCATCGCAGAGCGCCTAGAGATGACTTCGAGAACCCCTTCACTCCGCTCGGGTCGAGGAGGCACGGAACCGAGAGAAGACCCTGCTACAGATCAGGACTCAGCCGAGTCGGACACATCCGAAGATACAGTCCAGCGGCTGAGGACGCAGGTTCGAACGCTCCGTGCTTCACTACACGATCAAGACCGACGCGTGCCCTTGGAGACGAATCCCGAGCCCGCGCCGCGTACTACGGATATGGACGGCATCATGACGGTGCTGTCAAAAATGGCGATTCTACTAGAGGCTTCGCAAGGAAGAAGCCCGACTTCAGCCCCAGAGGACGTTAGCAGAGTCGGCGCCATGATAGCGCGCCAATCTACTGCCAAGGACCTACCCGCCTTCGCCGGAGAGCCGCAGGAATGGGCTACTTTCAAATCGCAGTACACTCAGTCGACGGAGATGTGCTGCCTTTCGGATCCAGAAAACCTCCTGCGTCTACAGCGTGCGTTAAAAGGACGGGCAAGAGAATCTGTGTCGTCATTACTAGTGGATCCAAGCCAAGTGAGGGTGATAATGAAGACGTTGGAGCTACACTACGGCCAGCCGGACATTGTAGCGTCTTCCTTGTTGGAAAAAGTGAGAAGGCTCCGCTGCATACAGAACGACGGATCTACGCAAGCATTAGTAGATCTGTCTAGCGCAGTTCGGAACGCGATAGCGACCTTAGAAGGCTTCGGTGGCGATTACATGTCTACGCCACAACTACTAAGTGAACTAGTGAGCAAGTTACCGCTGTGCATGAAGTCTCTCTGGTGGTACAGCAGAAGAGGAAACCGGGTGAGGCCCTCCGCGAAGGATTTCGCGCTCTTCTTGGAAGATTTAACGGAATCTTCGATGATAGGCGGCGGAATAGAGCCGCAAGTGTACAGCGGAAAACAACGCGAGAAGCCACAGAAGCGAGAACAAGTGCATACAGTGATTTCAACAGAGGGAAACGGGAAAAGTGTAGCGTCATGTGTTTTGTGCGGACGAGGACATTTACTACAAACGTGCCAGGAATACATAGAGTGTAGTATTCCGGAAAGATGGGACATAGTGAAGCGAAAGAATTTGTGTTTTTCGTGTTTATCGAACACTCATCGGGCGATAAAGTGTAGAAATGTAAAAAAGTGCGGCCTCGATGGATGTCGCCGAACACATCACAAGACATTACACGACAGAAATAGTGCCGATATCAGTGAAGCTCGGTCTAGCGCCGATATACGAGCGCCAGATAATAATGCCCGCCGCAACACGCCTGCAGCGGCGGGCGCCGGGGGAAACAGACCGACCGCGAACGAAACCCGCGCCGCGAGTTCAAATGAAAGAAACTACGATTACGGCCACAGTTCGCGGACGAATAATATAGTGACGAGCACCTACGCTCGGGAGGAACCGGTCCTCCTAAAAGTGATTCCCGTCATGTTAAGTGGTCCGCGAGGACGAGTGAACGCGTACGCGTTACTAGATGAGGGATCAACCGTGACATTGATTGACGCAAAAATAGCAAACGACATCGGCGCGCCGGGAGAGACTCGAGGATTAAAAATCCACGGTGCCGGCGGAATGTGCGTAACAGATAGTGCATCAAGAAAAGTCACAATTAAAGTGCGCGGAGTTACGGAAGATTTATTCACTCTCCGCGCAAACACAATACAGAAGCTGAGTCTGCCGCTACAGCCCGTGATTGAAGGGGAAGGCAGGATGCGACAAGTGTGCCCGCAGTTACTCATCGGCCAAGATAACGCCTCTCTCATAGTGACGAGAGGCACGGAGATGCGGGGAATACATCGCCTCAGTGACAGCCTTAGGAAAGGTGATACACGGTGGGCGGACACGCCAGACTAACGCCAGCATACTAATGGCGCTTAGTACAGAACAGAGACTAGAAAATCTAGTTAAACAAAATTACGCCGTCGACGCGTTAGGTATAAGTTCGACAGCCAAGATATCGCGTCAGGAGGCGCGAGCCACAGAAACCATGAGAGCCACGACACGTTTCCTACCGCAAGGACAGTACGAGACAGGGCTACTGTGGAAAGACAATCGAATATGTTTACCGGATAATCGCCGTACAGCGCTGAATCGATTTTTAAGCATAGAGAAAAAGTTCAGTAAAAACAGTGAATTCGCCGCGGCTTACAAGTTAAAGATTAAAGAATATCTAGACAAGGGGTATGCCCGGGAACTGACGCTGGCTGAAAGACAAGACACTGCGAGTGGGCTTTGGTTTTTGCCGCATTTCGCAGTGACGAACGTGAATAAACCGGATAAAATACGGATAGTATTTGACGCCGCCAGCCGCTGCAACGGGAAGTCATTGAACGACATGTTGGCCAACGGCCCGGACCTTCTCTCATCGCTTATGGGAAATATAATGCGATTTCGCGAGGGAAAGATCGCGCTGGCAGCAGATATAAGGGAGATGTTTCTCCAAATTAAAATAAGAAAAGAAGACCAGAGGGCGCAGCTGTTCCTCTGGCGCGATAGTCCCGAAGAAGAAATTCGGGAAATGATTATGACGTCGATGACGTTCGGCGCGGCGTGTTCACCGAGCAGCGCACAGTACGTGAGAAATCAAGTCGCAGAAGATCACGGGCAAGAGATGGCCGCCGCCAGGGATGCTGTGCGAAATAAATTCTACATGGACGACTATATGGATGCCGTAGACAGTGCAACAGAGGCGATACAACTGCGCCACGATGTCAGCGAACTACTACGGCGGGGCGGATTCATCCTCGCGAATTGGGCGAGTAATGATCCCTCCGTAATGGAAGCGATTCCTTCAAGTCTGAGAGGGAAAAGCGCACGCGAAATAATTAGCGGAACCTCCGTGACAGAGAGGGTCCTCGGCATCAAATGGGACCCGGTGACAGACGAGTTTCAATTTAAATTTAAAGTGTCACGGGAGGTTCCAACAGAGAGGCCTACAAAACGGCAGATGCTAAGTGAAGTTATGAGCATTTTCGATCCACTCGGTTTCGTAGGGTGTTTGACAATACGCCCGCGAATACTGCTACAAGATGTGTGGCGCTCCCACATAGAGTGGGACGAACAAGTGAATGAAGAACACGCAGAGAAATGGCGCACTTGGGTGGACATATTACGCAATACCGAGTGCGCTATACCGCGGCGCGTATCGAGCGCCAATGGCCAGCCAGTAGAGCTGCACGTATTTTCCGATGCCTCGGAGCAAGCGAGCTGCGCCGTAGCCTACATCGTGGAGGAGAACGCCGCCGGAAGGAATGCGACGTTCATGGCTAGCAAGTGCCGAGTTAGCCCGCTACGAGCGCTATCAATTCCACGCCTGGAATTACAAGCCGCGCTCATGGCCGCACGACTGGCGGCCACAATCAAGAAAGAATGCGGAAGTAATATACGCGATACCTACTACTGGACAGATTCTACTACGGTGCTGTGCTGGGTCCAGAGTGATTCGCGCATCTTCACGCCATTTGTAGCCCACCGCCTAGGGGAAATAGATGAGCTAACGAACGCTCAAGAGTGGCGGTGGGTACCAGGAAAGAAGAACCCCGCTGATCTCGGGACGCGGGACGGCGAGATACCAGACATCTCCCCGGCCGGCATGTGGTTCAGTGGGCCGAGTTTCATAAAGAAAAATAAAAGTCAATGGCCGCCGCTCAAGGTAATAACGGCGACCCCGGATACAAGCAGTGAAATAAAGTGTGCGAACAGTGCCATCGTGATGACAGCCCTCCCGGACGAAAGAAGATTTTCCTCCTGGCGGAGACTGATCAGGACTACAGCGTGGGTGTTGCGCTTCATAAACCGCTGCAGGAAAAAGAATACAGGAAGCGCGACACTCATCGCCCCGGAACTCAAGGCATCAGAGAGGGCGTGGATACTCATAAGCCAGACAGACAGTTACCACA
>NW_028280255.1:0-31811 GCF_059751315.1 Micrasema longulum | reverse complement strand
GTAGAGGTACTAGAGAGGATTGAAATGAAACATTAAAAGTATCTATGTAGGCTTCAGGGGCGAATTGTCCAGATAAGCGATTATGCATGGCTTACCACTATATTTGACTTTCGATAATAATGTTTCATAGTAACTATGTTTATTTTTATTATTATTATTATTTTTTTTTTTTTATTTTTTTTTTTTGCACCACAACAGGCCAGGAGGCCCAATTACAGTGGTGAATTACATCACAGAACACCCAGACTTGAGACAAATCACATTTTAATTTTTGTGTTCTCACCGGGAATCGAACCCGGAACCTTCCGTCTGTGAGTCAAGCGTCTTGACCACTACACCACGGAGGCCGCCAATTTATGGGAAAATAAATAAAATAATTATTATTTATCATAAATCACCGCCACCGTTTATATCTTACTACTAAAAAATCTATTAAACTAGCCGATTACTTCAGCTTAATCCTCCATGCTGAAGAAATAATGAAGAAATTAGGAACAGAACCAGAATAACGGAAATTATGGATCGCGTAGTAGGACTGAAGTGGCGATGGGCGGGACATGTTGCGAGACAAGGCCCCACAAGATGGACCCCTAAAATTTTAAAATGGAGACCTTGGGAGAATAAGCGAGGTTTCGGAAGACCTTAAAAAAGATAATCCGAGGACATACTTGCTGTAGGGGGTAAAAATTGGCTGCAAGTAGCAACTGACCGAGAAAAGTGGAAGAATATGGCCTATATCCAGCAGTGGAGAACAGAAGGCTGAAGAAGAAGAAGAATCCTCCATACGAAAAAGTAAACTATATTTTACATCTTTAACCTAGTCGCGTTTTTTCAGTAATAAAAGAAGCTCGCGGATTACAAATATTTTTGAAGACTCTACTTGGAAACTTGTATTTCGAACATTATTTCCGAAGGACTATTTTTATTTGATAGGATACGGTTGACATATTACGTATCACATAGGACATGAGGCGTTCGAAGTAGCTGATTTTTGCATTATTAATTTTAAATGGAATCGGCCAGTGCTCGGTGTTGACATTGTAATCATAATGGAAATATCTGCTGAATTTAATAGTAATATTTTTTAGTAAACTTTTGTACAAGTATTGTATTAAAACAGTGTAGAATAAAGCTTCGTATATCGCAAAATTAATAATAATGGTTGTATGAGTTGATTTCCACAGGACCACGGAAAAATAGCCATTTATAATTATATTACTTATATATTATGAACTTATATGTAGGTACAAATAAATGAACATGTTTTGTAGATTACCTATAAAATAAATCACTACTCGCCACTGGTAGACTAACATTAAAAATAACATTGATTTAAAATTATTGTAATTAAGGTTCTCCAGCATCTTTTAGAACATTTATTACCCTAATTTAAAAAAAAAATATGTAACAAAGTAAAAAATCCGTGACCCTTTAATAGAAATCCCGAAAAAAATATTACTCATTTTTAGAGTCATTGAGCTTTTTTTTGAGATTTTCTTTTATTTTGGTAACAAATCCAAAAAATACATTGTAAAAAAGATTCAGTGATAAAATAATCCGCTTTTTTAATTGGTACTACTAAAATAGTAATAACTACAACTAGGTAACTTCAAAAACAGAATTTTCAATGTACAACTTGTGCAACTTGTGCGTGGTATAGCAGGTAACGGAAAGATTATTAATTTTAAATTGAATGTGCACATTGAATTTAAAAGAAATAGTAATTTAGCTGCTAGTTTAGTTGATCTTCCCATAAATAGTGATCATGCAAAGTTGCGGTTTTGCATTTAATCCGGATTGTGGTCCTGTGGCTAGTGTCTCGGACTCACGGACCAAAGGTCCGTGGTTCGAATCCCACTCTACCCCAACTCGATTCCATTTTCTAATAGTGAGTTATTTACAACTCGTTGAAAATGGCCCTCAAAATTAAATATTTGGGTAAATCATAAGAACGCAAATATTTCTTTTTTCTTTAAAAAAAAAAAAAAAATCCCTTCACTAGGTAACTTCTAAAAAATCTTCGTCATCTCTATTTATTGTAATATTTCAATATGTTGCAACAGAGGGAGAAAACATTTTCGAGAAGGGAATATGGAAGTCTAGGCATTTACAGGGCTTACGACCTGTCATTGGCTGGCTTAAGTGGACACTTTACACACTGTGTTACATACACCATTCTGCCTATGTTTATAATATGCAATGTAATATTTTATGTCAACCATGTCGGGAATCGAACCCGAGGCCTCTTGCTTGGCAGGCAAACGCGCTGACCATCACATCACGAGGCCGACAAAATAAAATAATATTCGACCCATTAAGCACCCATATTGTGAAAAATATTGTTATGCAGCAAATTATTCTCCTATTTTTTCTGGTATTCAGATATGCAAATGCATTACAAAACGCACATGGTTAATGGAGCTGTTAACCCAGTAGAACTGTGTTCCTCACACGCAAGTTACTAGTGTCAAGTCTTATGCCATAACTACATGCATATTACGCGTTAATTTTATTTTTTTTTATAAAAAGATATATACATGAGTTGTTATTTTTAATTTTTTTTTTTTTTTACGCCTCCACTCGTTTTGAGTTGTTATTATTTACTCAAATATTTAAATTTTCGGACCATTTCCTAAAAGTCGTAAATAACTTGTGCTGGAAAAATGGAAATCGAGTTGTGGTAGAGTGGGATTTGCACCTGAGACCTTCGGTCCGTGAGTCCACAATACAACCACGGGACCAAAACCGTGTTTACATAATTTTTTTCATAATATTTCAATCATGTATTAAATTGCAATCATAAAATTAAAAAGCACACCAACGTATTATAATATTATTAATACAATTTCCACAACAAGTATCTAAAGATATAAAACTATAAAGCTTTATTAATTATCTCACAATACATACATGTACGGGGGGTATCTCAATAAATACTTACTTTGTTATCAATTTTTCCGAACTTCAAATATAATTACTAAAATTCCTCATTACCTATTAAACACAGCCTTGCCCTTAACTATTGATTTTTACCACAGTTATGATTAATGTACATGCTATGTATTTAATGTATATGTATAGTTCATAAGATTATTTTTATTTTTTACTTAAGCACCTTGAATTATAAAACTATATAAGGAGATTCAATCCATCTAATCTTCACATTCGTTTGAAAATGCCCTAACAAGGCGAAACAATTGTCACGAAATTTTTATTTTGATACAAATTTTTACATTACAAAGTTTTTATACAAATTTTGGTACAAATAAAATAAAGTATTCAGGTTATTCAAGTATTTCAAATCAGTGTTTGATTTCTTATAATAATAATAATAATGTTTGGATAATTTATATGGCGCCATTTTTGTGAAAATCATTTATATTATTAGTTTAAATATGGGATTCTACAAAATAAACCCCAAATCAATCAATAGATTTCTTTATATTTAAATTTTCACTTCAAGGCTAATTTCGCTGCTCTGTCAACTAGGCAAACAATACTCCTGTACCGTCCATAGGATCCCCATTCTGATGCCAATCTTCGTCTCCCGAGTACAGTACAAAACAAATCGTGTCCCATTGTCTGAAAGAGCGGACGAGTGGTAAGGCCTTTGTCGACTACTTGACAAGGTACAAGGAAGATAAATTAATCAAATAGACAGATTGACAGAGACGAATAAAGAGGATTTCTCGTACTTAGGAATAAAACGTAAGTCTATCGACTCGAGATATTTTAATGTAATAAAATAGAAACATAAACAAAAAAAAGTTGATTAAGTAAGGTGTTCAGTTTGTATAACACTCCCTTCAAAGTCGGTAACACTGCATTGGATTCAGTTACTGAGATGCGGGATTTGGGTGTTATTTTTGATCAGAAATTGTCTTTTATCAGTCACTTTAATGATATTAGTAGTAGATCTTTGAAGACGCTTGGGTTTATTTTGCGCATCACTAAGGACTTTAAAAATATAAACACTTTAAAAATTTTATACACCTCCTTGGTGAGAAGCATCTTGGAGTATAATTCTACAATATGGAGCCCTTATTATGCCTCTCACCAAATTACCATAGAAAGAGTTCAGAATAAGTTTTTGAGATATGTTAATTTTAAATTAGGAATACGTAATGAATTTCGTAACTATGATTATTTATTAAATATATTAAATTTGATTAAATTAAGGGACAGGAGAACTATTAATGATTTATTAGTTCTATTTAAAATCGTTAATTCAGTATTGGACAGCCCTGAAATTTTGGCCCTCATTGGTTTTAAAGTACCAGTTAGAGTGACTAGGCTAGTTCAACTTTATCACTGCAACAATCATATCTCAATATATTTTAGCAGTTCAGTACTGAATCGTCTACATGCGCTGGGTAATAAACATTCGGATTTAGGTGACATATTTTTATTGAAATTTCCAGCTTATAAACAATTACTTGTAAAACATTTTAGTGTGGAATGAATATTTTAATTATGTTCTTTCTAAGTAAGCATTGAAAAAGTTGTTACTGTATATACACCACTGTAAATACTTATGTATGTATGTAATGTAAAAGGTACTTGTACCGTTAATTCTTGAAAAATAAAATAAAATAAAGTGATGTAGGTAGTAAAGGCAGTTTGTTACACATTATTTGAGACATAAGTTCCAAATTCATGGAACTAAAAGTCATGTGTTGAGTTGGGACGAGCAATTAGTTGACAGGGACACATGAGTATATCATCACAAATATTATATAGGATCAGAAATACAACAATAATAATGTTAACAAATAACAACAGGGATGGAGAATACCTTAAATAAGGGAATATGGAAGTCTAGGCATTTACAGGGCTTGTGACCTGTCATTGGCTGGTTTAAGTGGCCACTTTACACACTGTGTAACATTCAGCATTTCGCCTATGTTTGAACATCCATATTTCTTCATTTCTTCCATTTGTTGATTTTAGTGAAGTCAAAGAGCTTAAACCTTTATTGTTGTGAAGAGATTCATCTGACTGAATTATTTCACATACTAGGCAACGCCTGAAAACCCTTTGTCTACGAACATTTGGACAAACTCAAATATTGTAATGAAACCAATTGGTCCAAGAAGAAGTTAAAAAATTGAAAAATTGTTTTCAGGCGTTGCCTAGTATGTGAAATAATTCAGTCAGATGTCACACGTTAACACAAAAGTTGCCAGTACTTCTGCTAGACATCAATTAGTAGCTCTTTGAATTTCGTCAGGGGTAATTCTTTAGTTTGCGTTGCGAGCATGAGTTGATATTTTTATTTAATGTTTTTAACAATGGATTAAAAAATTTACTACTTTTGACTTCATTTTTAAATAATTGAAGCAATTACCTATGAACATTCCATTTTTCCGATTTTAAATCTCTTAATTTTTGCATGTGCAATGATGAAACAGCACCGTAACGCGCGGATGTTTTTGGAACAGTAAGGGATGCGATAACTCATTATCAATTGTAAATACTTAATAAATATTAATAATTGATCTTCATATTCATCGACTGTGATACATACAAAATAAGAAAACAAAGGAATGAATGGTTTAATGGCGGACTTATTGCGACTGGCAATATTTTACAGTCTAATCAACAACAAAAAAAGCAACAATGTTTTGAGTTTGTCCAAACTTTAAACGTCAACAGATAGAAGAATCAAAGAAATGTAGATGTTCTAATATAGGCAGAATGATGAAAGTTACACGGTGTGTAAAGTGGCCACTTAAACCAGCCAATAGCAGGTCATAAGCCCTGTGGATGGCTAGACTTCTATATTACCTTCAGTCAAACGTTATTCATGTTTGTTGTAATATGTTAATAAAATAAAGCAAGGATGCATATACGTGTGTAAATCAAGCCTGTTTATAAAAAAATCTTACCCAACAAAAAGTCTCTAGATTTAGTGGGTAGCTAAAATCATAACAAGTTACTAATTGTACCTTATGACTAAACGCCGTCCTGCAGCACTGAAAAGTAAGTATACGAAATTGACTTGAAGAAGTTGGTTCTAAAGTTGATATATTATTTCATTTTCTCTTGACGTCACCCCAACACGCGACTGGTAGTATCAGGACTTGAAAATATAATCTTTGGAAAGAATTACAAAACACCCTTTATAAAGGTACAAGGTGCTATTGAAATAAAGCGAATAGGACTGTTCATATTATTTCATATAATAAACCAATGATAATAGAGTTGTGGAAAGTTTTCGGTTAATTTGCCGTCAACAGACCTATCGGCAGAACTGACCGAAAAGAAGCGGAAGAGAACTTGAGACGTCACACGCGGAGTAATTTCTGATAATACGATACACAAAAATTCAAAAAAACTCTTTTGGCTTAGTTTAATAGTCAACTGTCAAATAAAAAAAACTACTGCACTTCCTCATTGTATTTGGTAAATTAAATTTTGTATAACTGTGTACAACAAAAGGCGGTAAGCTGTATTTAATATATTATAGTCCCTGAATCGTAAGACTGATCATTTTGCATTCATGTGTAAAAATACTAAGATACGCGACAATTGTTGTACTAATGCAGTGCCACGATTGGGCGCAAATTGGGAGATATTTTTTTTAAACATTTTTTTTGCACCACAACAGGCCAGGAGGCCTTATTACAGTGGTGAATTACATCACAGAGCACCCAGGCTTGAGAAAAATCACACTTTTAATTTTTGTGTTCTCACCGGGAATCGAACCCGGAACCTTCTGTGCGTGAGTCAAGCGTCTTGACCACTACACCACAGAGGCCGCCGTTGTTACGAAGAAAATGCCGATTCAATGGAAAAAATCATGTATTTTTTAACAAATTACAACAGGGATATGTAAGTCTAGGCAGGGCTTATGACCTGTCATTGGCTGGTTTTAGTGGCCACTTTACACGCTGTGTAACATTCACCATTGTGCCTATGTTTGAATATCCATATTTCTTCAATTCTTCCATCTGTTGATTTTAGTGAAGTTAAAGAGCTGAAACCTTTATTGTTGCGAAGAGATTCATCTGGTCGAATTATTTCCCATACTAGGCGACGCCCGAAAACAATTTTCCAATTTTTAAACTTGGTTCAGTTGGTTTTATGACAATATTTTGAGTTTGTCCAAATGTTTGTTGACAAAAGATAAGATTTCACCCCCTAGGGAGTCATTAAGATATATATTTTTTGTTTACTAACATATTACAACACAGATAGAGATAATTTTAGTGAATGGAATATTGAGGTCTGAGCATTCATTAACATTATAGATAACTTACATAGCGCTATTTTTTTCATAAATACATCAAGGGCGCTTTGTTAGATCCTATGACTTCAAATTTAAGTAAAACTGATTAGTATTTATTTATTTTTATCAATTTATCAAACGAACAGATCACTTCTCTCTCACAGCTTTGCACTTCAGCTGGGAGAGCATTCCATGCCGTGGGACTTGCGACCGCAAATGCGCGCTCATCGAATTTATTGCGCCGGTTGTGTACAGATAAAATAACTATTCGTATCGCCCACGACCCGTCATTGGCTCGAGTGCCTGGGTACTGGTAGAAGAATATCGTATTGGAATTCTACCTTCCCCGAAACGGATCGATTGTTCACGGAATAATACGTGTGAGGAAAACAAAATATGTTACCTAGCTATTGATAAGGAATGGAAAATTTTATTCAATAAATATTGTTCATAAGACCAACTGGTCCAAGAAGAATAAAAAATATTTTTAGACAAGTCGAGTAAGGGAAATGAAGGCACATTCGGACATTTTTCAGTTTTTCAAATTTGAATTAATTTATTTTACCAAAATAACATTACAAAAAACTAAATATTTAAGTCGTTACAACTATCAAACCAGGGTCCCGATTATAATGGGTAGTTAACAGAGTTATCTTCGACTGTCTATAAAAAAAGACCGATTTGTGTACGTAAATGAGTATATTTGCATGAACATTTAAAGTATCTTCGTCGGCAACCTATAATTGAACATGTTTAGAAGAAAAATTGTAATCATATTCTGCCTTTTAATCTGTAGATAAAATTGAAGATAAATTTATTTATTCATTTATTTACACGCCTTGCCTTTTACATATTTTACATTTTTTATCAGATATGTATTTTCCACAGAAGTAGCAAAAAATAAAAATAATATGAAGAAGAAATTTTTTTTTTTTTTATATCATCTTCACTTATTAGTATAAAATATTATATTATATGGGTATACTATACATAAAGTAAATACATATTTTGCAGTAGAAAGAACAGAAGCGTTTTTTCAAATATAAAGACAGACATGTATTTTACACAAAATAAGCAAAAAATAAAAACGAAGAGTAAGAACAATATATATATATGTATATAAAAATAATCATCATTACATATTAGTAAAAATATAAATGAAGAAGAGTAAGAAAATAAAAAAAAACCTTCTTTACATATAAGTAAAAAAACATATGGGTGGGCAAAATACTTGATACATACATATATATTGCAGTGGAGAGAACAGAAGTGCATTTTTTCATGTAAATTATATTTTTAAAATGTTAAAATTAGAAGAAGTTAGAAAAATAATAATTTAGAATACATATATATATATAGAACATCATTTTTTACCTATTCCTTTTCCGTTCAAGGTGCTAGACTTTGGAATAAGCTACGTCCTCATTAAAAAATGCACCTTCTCTAGCCACCTTTAAGAAACGCTTAAAACATTACAATATATCCTTAGAATCCTGAACTCCCTGTAGTTTATTGTTTTTTTATTTATTTTCTCATCCTTTTTCTCTCTTTGGTTTCTCTTTCTCTCTCCTCATAAACTCATGATCTGATTCCACATTCCCCATCCTTTAATATATATAACATAATATACTTTTTAGAAGTTAATATGTGCAAGCCTTATCTTCCCATTAAAAAACAGCTGTTATTTTTAATGAATTAGGTTTGATTTTTCATGTATGTATCTTTTGTTATATATTTTGGTTTTTTAGTACAAATTTTCGCCCAACTCTTCTTTTGACCTTGTTTTTTGGTTGGCTGGAAGAAATTGCTTTTAGCAATAAATCCGCCAAAGTACTTATTATTTGTACTAGAAGTTTTAAAAAATAAATAAAATATAAACATAAGAAAATGAATAAAACAACTTTGTTTTTAACCACTAATTTTTATTTTTCACCGACCGGTTTCAAAGCAAACAAGCTTCTTCTTCAAGGTTTACGTAACTGGTTTACCGACCGGTTTGCTTTGAAACCGGTCGGTGAAAAATAAAAATTAGTGGTTTAAAACGAAGTTGTTTTATTTATTTTATTATAATGAATAACCACAAAGTTAGTGCTTCAAATATAAACTTTATAAAATATAAACAAATTACAACAGGGATGGAGAATACCTTAAATAAGGAAATATGGAAGTCTAGGCATTTAGAGGGCTTATGACCTGTCATTGGCTGGTTTAAGTGTCTACGAACATTTGTCAACGAACATTCGGACAAACTCAAATATTGTAAATAAAATCTACAAATTTCATTCTCAAAGTCCAAGTTTGTAATGTCACCATGGTTGTTTAATCTATACATGGACAACTGTATGAAAGAGATAGAATGTATGGGTATTGGAGCAAAAATGGATAATTTTTCAGTTAGCTGCTTGTTGTATGCTGACGATGCAGTTCTGTTAGCAAGCAGCAAGGCTGATTTGCAGCAAATAGTCTCTAGAATGTATGATGTATGCCTGGAGAGCGAATTGGCGATGAACGAAAGTAAGTCAAAAGTGATGGTATTTGAAAGGGATAGTGAGGTTACTGACTGCATAATAAATGTAAACAACGAATGTCTCGAGCAAGTAGAAGAATTTGTGTATCTGGGAAGCATGTTTTCAAGAGATGGAAGAGTAGAAAAAGATGTTGAAAGAAGAGTGAATGCGGGCAACAAAATGAACGGAGCACTAAGCACAGTAATTTCTAATAAAAATATGTCAATCGAAGCTAAACTGGCAGTGCACAACGGAGTTTTAGTCCCAACACGTATGGAAGTGAAACATGGAAGTGGCAGAGGAAGTATGAAAGCCGAGTGAACGCGGTTGAAATGCGATATCTTAGACGAATGTGTGGGAAATCAATGTATGACAGGGTTACGAATGATGAAATCAGGCGAGAGTGTAAATCTGGGTCAAGTATAATTGATACGATTAAGAAAGGGTCTCTGAGATGGTTTGGTCACGTAGAACGAATGGACGACAAAAGAATGATAAAACAAGTATATATGGCGAAATTAAATGGTAACGCGAGACGAGGACGACCAAGGAAGACGTGGCATGATCAGATAAACAAAAATCTTAAGTCTGGTCATGTCAAAAGCAGACAGAACCAAAGGGCATGTATGATAAGATGTATGAATGTGGAAGAGGCTAGGATTGTATGCCAGGATAGACGTGTGTGGCGGTCCATTCTCTCTGCCTACCCCTACGGGGAAATGGCGTGATGGTAGTAGTAGTAGTAAGTCCAAGTTTTGTTTATCATTTATCCATATTGGGAACTTAAAAAATCGGTAATCAGTTTAAATATTTTTCTGAATTGTTTTAGGTTGTGTTGTGAATAAGTTCTTCACTAAAATCCGCAGTGATCTGTACCGTGATATCATTATATGAAATTATAATAGCGGCGTCATTAAAATGTGTTAATAATCGAGCGTGGAAGTTTAATAGCGACGTCCGTGGCCAGAAATAGCTAAGTCCAATGTCATGACCGTCGTTAGAGGTTTGTTTACTGCCCTCAGCGGGAGGGGGTGGTTTTACCGGGCGTGTGACATTACAACACTGAAACCTGAAAAGCTTTTAGTGAAATTACTTTCAGGGCGCACTGGATGCAATAATTAACAATGCCGCAAATGGGTCTGCGGGATAATTTCAGAATTATTTATTTATTTTTTACTATGCAATTTTTTATTGATTATACTCCTAGGCGCTACAGGAAACTTATTTTGGAATATAGAATAATATAATCAAGTATTACAATATATTTTAATAATAGCAAACACAATAATAAACATTTAAAAATATAAAAAAGTACATCAAAGACAAAACAAACGCCTTTCAAACAAAATTTCGCCTTCCACATACCGCCTCAAGTTTTATTTACATTAATTCTCACAATTACAAACAAATAAACAAACCATCACGTTTCTCCTCGGTATATTTATCTATGTATTTATTTTTACACTTTATATACATATACAATTATACATATAAGGGCGGGCATATTGTCTCAGGCAATTTCTTCCTACCTACCCAGACAGTTCGGTTTGAGAAAATTATGAGTACATGGACATATTTTAACAGAATACAATTTATATAACAATTTGAAACAAAAATTAACAAAAAGAAAATACTTATAATTATTTACAAAAATTAAAAACAAAAATTAACAAAAAAAAATACACACTCTGTTGATTCCGGCGATTTGTTGTCGAATGTCGAATTTTTTGCAATTATATATTAATAAAAGTCTATGAAATACTGTCAAATAAAAACTTTTTTTTTTCTACTTGTTAGATCTGGCCCCGGGGTAGTTTTTCCTGTTTGCAGACCTCAAAAGAATGGTCGCCGGGAAGAAATTCAGCACTGATGAAGAGGTAACCGCCAAAACTGAGGCTTATTTAAGGGCTGAAGAGAAATCGTACTATAACAATGGTATCGAAAAATTTGTGTGACCGCTATAATCGTTGTATCGATCTCGAAGGCAACTATATTGAATAATAAAATCGAATTTTACAAAAAAATGTATTTTACTATGTTAGCCTACGAACTTTTCAGACCAAGTGTGAGCATAAAAAATATTTTTTAATTTGTAATTTTGAATTCCCACGAAAACGGTCCATTGCATCGGCCACGCCCCTAATACGTCACTATTCATGTTAATTTTGAACTTAGTTTCTAACCGTTTAATTTTTTATAGAACATCGTCACGTTGGACTAGAGAGAGGTAATTATTCTTATGCTGATATAGAGTCAATGTTAAATATTTCTAGTCTACAAATACATAGAACTAATATTGATTCGGCATACTAAATGGTACATTGGTTTTCCATCATTACTGGGACAAGTGAAATTCAATATTCCGACTCGTAGGTTGAGAAACAATTAAGTACTGTGCATCGATCAGCATAGAACAAACTATGGCCTTAATTCTCCAATGACCCGTCTTTGTCGTATTGTTAACCCAAGACAAGATCTGGACTTATTTGGTTTAAGTTTACAAGGATTTAAACGAGCACTAAATAAATAGTCCAGATCTTGTCTTGATGTCCCTTTTGTTGGTCAATGCTTATTTTCTTATTTTTTTCAATGTTTTAAACTATTCTTTTATTGTAGTATTTAAATCCTATAAATTGTATGCATGGACGATGTCCGTTAATAAATAAATGAATCTTGACGTCACAATTATCAAGGCCAAACATGTCGCGTTTTTGTAGACATATTTTTTAATAATTTATTTTTTAAAGTTATGCATTAAAACATTTCTCCACAATATCCATATTGACTTTGAAAATACAATTAATTTTTCTAAATCCATTTAATATATTTTTATCGGTATTCGTAGTATGTGATATTTCGCTAAAAGGCTTATTATAGGGTTTATATAACGATTTTTTTTATGCTAAATTGACGGAGTGACATTTTTTTTTAAATGCTTGCTTTCCACGGTGCACCATAAATGCACGGTTTTTTTTTTTTAAATATGAAAAAAACCTGCCATAATAAGTTACTGCGGGGTCCACGTTCAGGACGTGCGCGGTAAGAGGTACTAGTGAAGTAGTAAACCACCCGCTCCAGCTGAGCTGTTGCCGTCAGTACTGTAGATGCCGCTTTTATATGCCTGATCGATATTTCGATGTCTAGTCCTGTTTTTTTCTAAATATCAAAAGTTGGCGGTTATAATATATTATTTGAATCGGGTTGTGGTCCCGTGGCTAGTGTTGCGGACTCATGGATCAGAGGTCCGAGGTTCGAACCCCACTCTACCCCAACTTGATTACCATTTTCTATAGTCCTTAAAATGTAACATGATTAAAATGACAGTTGTCAGAAAAGGTGACGACATAACTTTGTAGTAACGTCAAAGGGGTTATTTATATTGACACACGAAAAATCATTTGTATCTGGCGTGTTAATTTATTTTTTTATTACAATGCTTGAAACATAAATCAAAATTTATATATTAAATCGTTTTTATCGTTTTCGCAACATTTTCGAGACTGGTATCATAATTATAAAATTAAATGTATTTTATACAAAAATAGCAAGAATAGAGAATTTAACAAAAATTAAAATAAGTCAATGAACAATTATTATAACGTTGTAAAGACATACTGAATATTTACGATAGTATTAATGATCCAATTTTTATCGCAGTCAACCCCGCGTCACAACACTACCGCATTTCTTCCAGTTATGAACATAGAACCCGACAGTACGTGTAAACTTCCATAAACTGTATACAATGACATAATAAAGCAAAAGAGTCATTATTCAACCCTTTTAAGAAAGCGTAGGAGGAAAACACAATAATGATGATTCTAAACCCATTAGGTTGAGTGTGAACTGTCATGTTTCCGCGACGATGGAACTAGAATATTTTTAATTACTAAATCCACATTAAATTATAAATTAGTAACAGGTAGTGACATAAGTAATTAGTAATTATAACACCTAGTCATTCTCACGCGAGTCTACTCAAAGCCCCATTTCACATGTACAATTTCAATCCACACGGCACGGCAAAAATAAGGTGGGTGGATACGTATTTCCGATCTTTTTTTTTTGTTTTATTTATTCTGTATCTTAAAGAATAAACCACGGGAGTCACACTTAATGAAATGTTCAGGAAACAGTGATTGAACGATTTCCAAAACGTCATAACTATTGAACCAAATGAGATCATTTGAATCTAAAAAAAAAGATTACTTTGATAATAAAAATACATATTGACATAGCATGTAGTGCAAAACAATTAGTAAGCTTAGATTAAATTAGATTAGTAATCTGCAAGACAATTAGTAATCTAGCTTCAATAGGTAAATGTTATAAACTATCAAATATCTAAATTTAGTAAATGGGGTCTAGAATTCCAACCGTCCATGCGCTCAGTAGCTGCAAGACTTGTAATATAATTTCTATTTTTATAAATTTGTTTTTTATTTCGTTTTTGTAAATTTCACTTAAACTCTAAACTTCATTGACAAATAAAATAAAAATGTAAATAGGGGCTAGATTTCTTACTGTTTATGCGCTCTGTAGCTGCAAGACAAGCAAGTAATCTAGATCCTATATATCATAATTGGAGACAAAGAATCCCAACCATCGATGCGTTTTGTAGCTGCAAGACGTGCTGGGATATTTATTTATTGTACAGCGCCCTTGAGATGATTTTCACTAAAATCGCGCTCTATAAATTACCCAAATATATGTATGTATATATATATATAATATATATTATATATCATACAAGGTGTTCTTTAAACCCTGTCACATCCGAAACCACGATGATCTGTATGGGCAAGAAGACATATTGGCATATTTAAAAAAATATTTAGAACGCAGAAACTTTTTTAAAATATTAAAAAAAAACAAATGGTTGCTAACTTCTGCATGGGAGAAGCGAGGGGGGCCTGACCATGTGGTTGACGGTGTATCTACTTATCCTCCCCTCCCCTCGCTTCTCCCTTGCAGAAGCAAGCAACCATTTGTTTTTTTCAATATTTTATTTTTGTAAATTTTATTAGTTCTAAAATTTATTTTAATGTGCCAATATGTCTTCTTGCTCATGCTGATCATCGTGGTTTCGGATGTGACAGGGTTTAAAGAACGCCCTGTATGGCATATCTGGGACTACTGATGTTTTTTTGAATTAAATCAATGTGGACCTAAGATTTTCATTTCAACTTAAAAAAACATTTTTATGGCAAAAGTGTTGGGTGTTTTATTCACGTATAAAATAGCGTATTGCGATGATTTCTGCATTTTAACTTCGAAACAGCTAACAGTGGACTCCCGTGTTTTATCCTCCCCTAAAAATGTGTTCCGCGGAACCCTGGGGTTTCGCGAAATGGTCACAGGGGTTCCAAGAGTTATCACGGGAGCTCCGAGAGTTAAGGTGCATTATAAGTAAAACTGAGTATAAAAAAAGCAAGATTTTTAATTCAAAATATAGGCTTTCTTTTCAAGTCAAACATTACGAAATGCGATCAATGAGGTGTGGCTCTAAAAATGTCATTTTTGACCATTTAATTTTTTTATTGTCGATATGGGATTCCGCCAAAAACTGTAGATCAAGAAATGAAGAACCGCTGCTCTAAGGTACATATTTAGTTTCTACTCGCTGGAAAAAAAATGCAAAAGGAAATCAAGTGGAGATTAGTCGGCCTGGCCTTATGGTGTAATGGTTAGTGTGTTAACCTGCCATTTAATAAATAAAATAATTATGATACGATAAGGGCCAATCTACCCTATGTTTTTTTATCGTGCTGGGTGGATTTTTACAGTGGTGTGAAAACGGCCAAAGAGGGCGCGGGGAATTGAATCATAATCTATAAAAAGGTTTTCCCGGTCACTATTTATTTCAAGAATATTTTTATTGTAACGAAAAAACAGTTTTTTTGATTTATTTAACTTTTCGTTAGTTCTATTGCAATATTGCGTATTTTATCTCTTTCAACTTATTTGTAAATGTACCCATTATAATATTTAGTTTTATGTCAATTATTTTTACACTGTATAATATTCACCAGTCTGAAGATGCCCATTAGAGGGTGAAAGGGCTAGTTAGTCAAACAAATAAGTGAAAGGGTAAGTATTTTTAATTGCTAACTTATATGTAAATATAAGTTATTACATCAAAACATATCACATTCTACGAATACTGATAAAAATATATGAAATGGATTAAAAAGAATAAGTTGTATTTTAAAAATCAATACGTATATATATTTTTTTTAAATTTCATCCGTAACTTTAAAAAATAAGTTATAAAAAATATGTCTCTAGAAAAACGCGACATGTTTGGCATTGATAATTGTGCAGTCAAGACTCGAGACGATGTTCTATAAAAAATTTAACGGTTGGGAACAAAGTTCAAAATTAACATGAATCGAGACGTATTAGGGGCGTGGCCAGTACAAATGACCATTTTTACGGGAATTAAAAATGAAAATATTAAATATATTTTTTATTCTACTAATAAGCAGCATTTTTTTTTTTACTCGACATTATTTCTGGTTTTATTTGCAATGAATTCGTTAATCCGAATATAGCGAATTCTAGAACAGTGAAAGCGTCTACAAATGATTTCATAGATTTATTAACCGTCGGACTGAATTGCTAAGAATTTGACCTTCACCGGGCAAGCTTGACCTTGTAGTAGCGCAAAAAGAAAAGCTCGAATTATTATCCAATACAATTACGTCTATAAAACGACACACAGTAAAGTGTACGTATTTACACGCATACACACATTGCACATTCTCGCTGAAGCCTTTCAAGACTAGTGACAATGTAAATTGTAGGCTGTATGTATGTATTAATGTCTGACGCAACTTAAATGCCAACGGTAGAAACCAACAAAGATACGCAACTAACAGATTTGTAACCAATTGACTAAAAAGACAACAAATCCTCCTTTGATGAGCCACGCCATTTCACAGGTAGGCAGAAATGATGGACTGCCCACATTCATATATCTTGTCATACATGTCCTTTATTTATCTGATCATGCCACATCTTTCTTGCTCGTCTACGTCCTACGTTATCATTCATTCTCGCTATATCTTCATTGCAAACTTGCAAGCACCAGCGAAGCAATATAATCAATGTCTAATACACTAAATTGCGTGTCAACATGGACAAAAGAGTATGGTTTACTTATAAACCCATCTGAAACACAAATTATGTTTGGGGGTAATCAAAGATTGCTTAGTAAGCTGGACGTATCTTCACTTAATCCTCTTAATGTCAATGGTACCAATATTCAATACTGGAAATCCGTAAAAATCTAGTAGTACTAATGGATGAACATCTCTGCTGGCGAGATCATACTAATGAGTTAAGCCGCAAAATATTTTTTACTCACTTAGAAGGTTGCAAAAATTCTTACCCATTAATACTAAATTAATCCTTCTACAAGCATTACTACTACCCATTCTAGATTACCCTGATGTTTACATGGCTGATTTAAGCTGTGAGCAACTCAATAAACTTGAACGACTTCAGAATACATTCATAAGGTACATTTTTGGTCTTAGGAAATATGACCACATTTCTGATTATCGTAGGCAACTGAAATGGCTCAAAATTAGACAGCGGAGAGACTATCACTCCCTCTCACTTCTGTTCAATGTACTTCATAGTCCTAACGCTCCTGTATACCTGCATGAAAAATTTCAACGCTTATCAGTTCATGGTTTACCTCTTCGTTCTCATTCTCAAGGCACTCTCTTAATACCCATTCACAATTCCTCTTTCTTCTCTAACTCATATAGTGTCCATGCGGCTCGACTATGGAATCATCTCCAATCCACCGTCAAAGATGTTACTACATTATCTCTGTTTAAATCACATCTGAAGAAACATCTACTTTCTCTTCCTTAATCTCTCCTCCTTTCCTCTTTTCTCTTTTTTCCTATTGAGTAATAGTTTTGATTTAAGGTAATTTATAAACAAATACGTTTATTTCTATTTTTATATATCTTCAGGTTTTTAATCTTTATTTTGCATTGAATATGTTCTGTAACTTGAACTACAAAAAAAAACTATTATTTTATTGGTTGGTTGGAAGAAATTGCCATTTGCCAATAAGCCCGCCAATATACATATAACATTATGTACAAAAAGTTAAATACATATACATCTGTTTTATTATTCTATCGTCGTCCTTTCGTTCTTCATGACCAAACGATCTTAGTGACCATTTCTTAATCTTATCAATGAGGAACTTCAGCCCTACGGGGAATTGTATCCGAAAAATGTGATCATACGCGTGGTAAAAATAAAAAGCATTAAATTTAACGGCAAAGTTTCTTGAAAATGTACAAAAACAATATTCTTAAAAAAAAAAAAAAACTACTTTGAACGACGTCACTAGTTCATCTAAATCAACCAATAACAAGGGAGTTGTTGAAATTTTCCGGCTTCATTTCCGTTATTGGACCAATCGACAGAACTGACCGAAAAGAAGCGGAAGAGAACTAAAGACGTCACACGCGGATTAATTTCAGAAATAAAAAACTTTAAAAAATCACAGCGCTGATAATACGATACATAAAAAAAAATTGGGTTAGTTTAATAGTCTATTAATAAATAAATAAAAAAAAAACACTCAACTTCCTCATTACATCTATTTCAGATTTGCACACTCGCTTGATTTCATCATTCATAACCCTGTCACACTTTGATTTCCCACACCATATTTTGAACGCATTTACTCTGCTTTTGTCATTCTTCTGCCAGTTCCGTGTTTCATTTCCATACATGAGTGTTGGAACTAAAACCCTGTTGTGCACTGCCAGCCTAGCTTCGATTGACATATTTACATTAGCAATTACTGTGCTTAGTGCGCGCTTTCCAGCATTCACTCTCTTTTCAACATCATGAAAATACAATATTTCAATAAGATATTTCAGATAAAAAAGTTATAAGAGTCGCTGAAGCGCCGAGCTATAGACGTAAGAAAAGAAAAAACACACATATAAGTGGGGTTAAGGCTGTAGTCTGATAAAAAGTAAGGAAATTATACGATTTAGCCATTTTAAATCGCTGTTTTTTTCAAAACCGTGCCGTAAAAAAATAAAGTAAATAAACATTGGACAAACGAAAATATTTTTGTAAGTACATTTGATTTTTAAAAATACTAAAAAGAAGAATACATACAGAATAGTTACATGATCTGTATATATATAAAATTCTTCTGTACGTGTGATGTCACTGAACTCCTAAATGGCTTAACCGATTTAGGTGCGGTTTTCAGATAAATGTAGATCTTCGCGCTGCGCGTGTTCGTAGATATTCTTCATTCAATCTTTATTTTATTTCATTAGGTAATTCAACAAAGATACATACTAGAAAACATACAATTTGAAAGCATTCGTCGATACAATTTTACATGCATATATATCTTCAATTATAGAATTACACAAAATAGATTTATATATTAAGTTATAATACATATTGTTTTATATTTTTTTATACAGGATACAATGCAATAAAAAATCAGTTGTACGTGTGTACTTATTGAATAAGATTTATTCCTTTAGATTATTTGCAAAAGCTGAGAGTATCATGAAAAATGTCAATTTTATTGTTTCGGCAGTATATATTATATTATATATACTGTTATACTATTATATTATATATACTAATATTATAATCCCGACTCATGCGGGCCATGGGTGTGTGCTATGTAGCATTATTTGAAAACAAAGGCAGTTTAAATATTTCCCGATGTCTGAGTGTTCTCAATCCCGTATTTATTTGTATCTTCAATCTAATATGTAAAAAACTTTTTTTTATTTTCCTTTGGGCAACGGCAAATCACCCAATGACGAAACTAAAAGATTGAAATGTCGAACTTAATGTCAAATATATGTAAAATTTATCGAAAATTCGAATATCAAAAATACGTTTGGTGAACCAGCTCTCAGCGGTCGAGCCAACGTTTGGGCAGGACGTCTGTCAGGTCTGCTAGTTGAAATAAAAATACTTTTCAACCGGCAGATTACGCCTTTTGAAATTTATAATAAACTTAGGTACATTAGTACTCATTAAAAAACTAAATATTTAAGAAAATTTTGTTTATTAATTTGTAGGGGTGCTTTTTTACTCTAAAAGTTATTAAAAATAACAGTAGTTTCTAATGTTACTTCCAGCTTTAAAAAAAAAAAATGGGATGAAAAATGTGAGGAAGATATTAATGATGGTTGGAATGGCATACATGGACTATAGAATTGAATGCAACAGAACGCGAGGACATTTGAGAAAGGTTTGAGTATGTCACGACAACGCACGATGTGTGCCAAATATGGTCACGGTAATATACTAATATTTAAAACAATCTATAATAGATATTATACTGGATAATCCATGTAAATAATATTATAAATGCGAAAGCGTTTTTGTTTGTGTTTTCTCCATGTCTTAACGAAGAGACTGATTGACACATTTTTTTGCAAAGGGATAGCCGGAGAGGTGAGAAGTAAGATAGGATACTTGAAAATGAGTAGGCGGTAAGGTGAGATGTCAGAAAGAATTTTTATTTTTTTTATAATTGACTTTATCTAGCACAATGTGCTATTAGATGACGCCAGAGATGAGATGCTGAATGGTCTGACAGGGGTCATGCGACCAGCGTGGAATGTGGATCTGATGGCCAACAGTACGAATTTTGCACTCTTCCGTCAGTTTGTCCGGACTTGGGTATCGCGTTGGGAGCTCCTCAGATGCGCGGACGCCTAGGTGGGTAAAATATGGTGGGACAGGCAACTGTTCCTGTAGGGTGCTCATTCAGTTGGGTCTGTGCTTCCTTTCGAGCGGAACGCACACGTTCTTTTGTTTTGTCCTCCCCTTACGGGGGTGGTATTCGGATCCTCTGCCTCTGACCACCCAGGGAGTCCTTCTTTATCCAACGTCGTTCTCTTAATGTAAATATCCGTGTTTTTACTTATGTTTTGTGTAAGCTATGTTTGTTATGTTACTATAGTTTTAAGAAAATGTTTTTGTATATTTGGATACGTTTATTTATGTAAATTATTTGTTAACATATTTTTTTGAATAAAAAAAAACAGGCATTGAGGGGATCCTGAGGGGTGAGGACGACGTGTTGGCCTCTGTCCATACGTCCTCCTCCCCCCTCCTTAATCTGCATAGAGTTGGTATTCCTTAGGAATGTTTATAATAACTTTCCTCTATGCGCAGCTTACAGAGAGTCCCTCAGGACTCTATAACAGCTGCGGGTGGATGGTGGGCTTAAGGGTCTCCCCTCAATTGACTTTATCTGTGGTTAGTTTAGTTTGTTTTGGTTTTGTACTAGGATTTTGGATTTGTGAACGGAATAACGATACTACGCCACCATAGACTAACAGATCATCGTATTTTTTTCATAGAGATAGTTGGAAGATCAAACTGCTATCAATTCCGATAAAATATAAAATTTCCATCGGGAAAATTCTTACTGGTAAACGAAAACTCCTATTGATAAACGACACATCTAATTTTGTTTATTTCATTTATTTTATTAATATAATTAAACATATTTACAATCCCACCAAGCCACTTTCTGTAGCTTGTTGGTGAAATTATCATTATCTAAATAACTAATTCATTACTTAAATAATTTCTCTCTAATACCGCATTAGCGAAGCCGCGGGTAAAAACAAGTATGTACATAAATGACAGAATCTTTTCGACAGTATTCGAAAATGTCAATAAAGTTTTTCCTAAAACTGAGTCTGCGATTTTACCCCCTCCTCTCTTCATAGTATAGTGAAGATATTTAGTCAATTTTTGCTTTTTAAAAAATATTTATGTTTATCAATATTTTGTTCTGTAATGAAATTATTGCTAAACCAACAATATCTTCATATACCACTGATTTTCTCCAATTCAACGGTTTGAGTAGAAAGGAAGAAATTGCCTTAATACAATATGTCCGCCCTTGTGCATATGTAAAACTTTTTATAACCTTTTTTTGTGATCTTTTTTTTTTACAATCTTTAGTAAAACTGTTATATAAAATAGTGCTTTAAGATTTTCAGGTTATATTTACCCTTTAAAATATTGTATTATTTGATTTGATTTTTACATTTACTTTTAATTGTTTTTAACTTCTACTAAATGTGTTTTATAATTTTTAGGTTTAATTTTTGTTTCTTAATCTTATTAATGTACGATTTAAAAAAAAATAATTAAACCAAATATGTTCACATTATAAGTTTTGTAAACGCAATTTTGCAGAATATGTTAATAAAATAAAATAAAAGATGTGTGTAAACTGTATGTATATGTATATAAAGTGTTTAAATAAATAAATAAAATTTGATGAATACGTATTTGAGCATTGTTTTTCTATCACTCTCTCGTAAATGCCTTTCCAAAACTGTGCGGAAAAATAACTGTAGAAATTAGGTTACTGAGAGGGTTGGAGTTCCTATCCCAGTTGGAGATTGACAGAAGACACGAGGTTGATGTTTGATTGTTGTATTTATTACATGGCGAATAAATATTGGCGTTAAAGCGATGAGGAGTTAAAATTGAATGCACTGGGACTACATGCTGGAACTGATTTGCTGCACGATTGGGTCGACTTGCTTAGGCTGACTTGTTTGGGCTGACTCTCGGCTGTCACGTTTCTTTGTTCTTCATATCTCCATGGTGTAAATGCACTGCGGGACATCGCTCTTATCTAGACTGACGTTTTCCTGTGCAATACTGTTAGTCTTGCAGAATATATTGTATTAAATTCAATATAAAATGATGACTTGCTTTATCGATCGTTGCTCTATTTCAAATTAAATTATTGCAATTTTGTGTGTCATCGATCAATGGACCATGAACCGTTATATTTATTATTTTATTTGATTACAAGCCTTCAAAACAGAATGTCAAGCAGACGAAAGTAGGAATTTTCGATACATTCTGTTCGCGTTCAATTGAGGGAATAAAGCTACCAAAAGCAACTCGCGATATTTGCGCAGTGTACGGTTAACATGCTATGAATTATTTACTAATTTGTTGTAATTTTTTTATGTTGTGTCTTCTTGTTTTTTTTACCCAATACAATAATATTTTTTATGCAGTATTACGAATTTTATTCTTAAAATCTAATAATAGTACCCAAATCTATAATTAATTGGAAATCGCGTGGAAACTCTGCAAGCCTTGTCGATTGTATTTTACGATCACGTGAGCTAAATATTGGCCAACAGCCACAACAATAAAAAATAATAAGCTATTTCTACGAGTAATGTTTACAAATAATCATTGTAATTGGTATATTAATATCATGAAAAAGAAAGTAACGTAGGTCGTTCTGTGCGCAGATGGCGAAGTGGGCAGGTTAACGCCTACGGACCAAAAGGTCGCGAGTTCAGTTACAAGTACGGGCAAATGATCACACCATATAAAAAAATATTTCTCAAGAAAGCAAATCGATTTATTTTAACAATATTTTGAGTTAGTCAAAATTTTTGTAGACAAGGACTCTACATTAGGGCTTCCGAATGGAAGTTGAATTGAAGAACTTGAGACTCAAAATTTCGAGTCTCGGACGCTAGTAGAGGGTGAAGAACGCGTTGATAGCACGTAATTTACATACTTATAAAACAAATCAACAACACAAATTAAATCAACAAACTAAAATCAATAAACACGAATTTAATGCCAAGCTGTCTTGTCCTACAAATATTTTTCGGCTCTATAGTAGATCTTTCCAAACAGCCTGTGCTTGACAAAATCTTTAAAATAAATGTTGCCAAAGCCTGAATTTCAAGAGGTACGTTGTTGTAGTACGTTGTGTTCGAAGGTCAAAGATCTGGGCATCACTTTGTGAGTTCCCTGACATTTCATGATCAGATCGAAACAGTTTGTAGTAGTAAAAGAAGTTCGTTAAAGATGTTAAGATTCGTCTTGCGCACTGCCACGGTTTTTGGTAGTACACGAGTACTGAGAACTCTTTATAATTCGTTGGTACGAAGTAGACTCGAGAGTGGCTCGATGATTTGGGGACCGTATGAGTTGAAGTAGTTTTTTTGACATTACGTGTAGCAAATCTTTTACGTTTAGTCTTTTTTCGTTTAATAATAAATTGTTGGACTTATACCAATTGAACACCATGAAGAGAACATTGTTTATGTCGTCAATAGCCAATTGGTGTCGTTTAGTTAGTCTGCTGTGATATATGTTTAGTGATATAGGGATAGTTGGTTGATAAGTTTTGTATTAATTTAAATCAAATTAAAAGAATGCTATGGCGTGCCTTATTTACTATAAGCACTATTTTTTTACACGAATTATCGTTAGTATCCAAAACTCTCAAAATTTCGAGACTTTGTGTCGAGACTGGAAGCCCTACTCTACATGCATGAATATTTTCATACACGCACAAACTTGTCCAACTTCAAGTATTTGTTGAATTTGGTCATGCATTGCCATTCTCTGTCTTCTCCTTTTGCATCTATCAACACTCGCATCGTAAATCCTTTTACCCGTTCAATAACTCTCCATTTGCTCTACATGTCCAAACAAACACATAACTCCTTTCTTAATTTGGTTGATAATGCTTGTCTCCGTCTAACATAATATCCGCCTCCTAAATATGGTCACCTTCTTATGTTACTTGTATAAAACGCATCGAATTAGTTCCGCATAAACTTATTAGAAAAATTGCGTACAAACTAGCAATCACAAGAGATCACTATAACTATACCGACATGGAACTTTTCCTTAATATATCCAGTCTCTCACAGCGTCGATTTAATGCAGATTTAATTTGCATGTTTAAAATACTTAATAGTTTATTTGATGTCCCGACTATCCTACAACTTCACGTAGACTCAGAAATAGTAAAATCTGTTCCTCGTTCATCACAAGACTAATTATGGTTTCTATGCGCCTCTACCCAGAATGATTGGATTTGTAAATTTATTTTTTTCACAAATAAACTGAAAAAATATTCCCAATAAATTTACTGTATATTTGTAGAAATAACCTAGATTCCATAATGCCTGTCTAATGCATTACCTAGTCTTTGCTTTTATTTGTTGTATTGCTTCTATTATTTGTTACAGTATTATTACTGTTTTTTTTCGTTATATGATTTTTTCAAATTTAACATTGTCCGTAAATTTGTTAAATAAAATGATAATAATCTACGAATCTCGACATTTGTGCACACATCGTACATAGTTTTTTTTATATATTTTTTTTATTCATACAAAGATACATATTACAAAACAATTAAACCATCACACCTTTTCCCGTAGGGGTAGGCAGAGAGAATAGAACGCCACATTACTCTGTCTTTGCATACAGACCTCGTTTCTTCTACATTCATACATCTCATGCACGCACGCCGATTATTCCTATTTTTGACTTGTCCATCTTCATCTTCTACACATTACAAAAAAATTATAACTTATCCCTCGCTCTATGAGGCCAAGAGCAGTGTTGAGTTGATAACATTATGGAAAATGGAAGCATGCACACAGAATACTAAAAATAAAAACAATTATGTAAACATAAATTTTGGACAACACGCAACAGTATGTAAAACTATGCAACGTCTCGCATCAGTCTTCTGCAATGGTTTCTTCCCTTAGACAAAATCCAAACTTGTACGAGTAAACTTTTCCTGAAAATGGCTTTCATTTTAGAGAACTTAATATGTTCACCCAGGACATTGAACACTCTTGGGTCCACAAAAGAAAAAAATATCTGAGCGGAAGTCGTACGTGTATTTGGTAATTAATAATTTAAATTAGAGATAATTTAAATTATTTGACCACACAGAGATTAGTATTCAGCCTAATTTCATCATTTTTTATACTTCGCACCCATGCATGAAGGTTCGGCACCGGAACTCCATCGTGAACAGCTTATTTTGCCCCCTGCGGCAAACATTTACTTGCCAACAGAGATGAAGAACATTTAAGAGAAGGTAATATAGAAGTCTAGGCATCTACAGGGTTTATGATCTGTCAATGGCTGGTTTAAGTGGCCGCTTTACACACTGTGTAACATTCACCATTCTGCCTATATTTGAACATCTATATTCCTTCGATTCTTTCATCTGTTGATGTTTGTGAAGTTAAAGAGCTAAAACCTTTATTTATGCGGGTGAGATTCATCAAATTGAATTATTTCACCTACAAACTAGGCAACGCCTGAAAATATTATTTTTTCAATTTCTATACTTCTTCATGGACCAGGTAATTTATCAACAATATTTTGAGTTTATATTACCTTCTATATTACCTTCTCTTAAATGTTTTTCATCTCTGTTGTAATATGTTAATATAAACAGCTCCCCAGGGAGTTGAATCCAGTCCTTGTCTACAAAAATTTGGACAAACTCAAAATATTGTTTATTTGCCAAGATATTTTGCATGTAGTTGTTTTTAAACCCGAAAATTACTAATGAAAACTTGTTCTTTATGAATTGATAATTATATTATTAGAATCGTAGAAATCCGCTCTTAATATTTGATAAATAATATTTATAGCAACTAGTTTTGCGGACTCGTGAATCCGAGGTTCAAACCCCGCTCTAGCACAACTTTTCCAAATTTCTAATAGAGAGTTTACAGTTTACAACTCGTTGAAAATGGCCTCGAAATTGAAATGTTTAGGTCATGAAGACGCATAAATTTATTTTTTAAAATAAGGGAACTTTTTAAATCTTAACGTAGCTCTGCAAAAAATTAATCGCGGAGATATTAATTTGATATGGTCATATTAGTCAGAGTGAATTTATTTAGAAATGGGGTTAATCTAAGCGAAGAAAAAAAGTAATAAATAAAGGCAACCGCAAATTACGCAAATTCGGGTCAACTTCTTTCTAACGTGACGTATTGTATAACCGAACAATAAGGACATTCATTTGATAATATATAAAAAAGACGATGCCGATATGCGTTACATTCGACGAGTTTCCGTGAGAAAATGCACAAATATGGAGTATGGACAAAGTAAAATGTTCGTATGAATAAATATTTTTACATAATTTATCTACGCGTTTTTGGTGTGTAAAATCACTAAATCTATATTCGCATTTTTTTACCACAGATCAATATAAAGTAATGTAAAATAATATGTCAATCTTGCTTTTCTTTTCATGGTTATGTCATACCATATTTAAATACTATAAACTGATAAATTATTAAAAAAGGAATGGCCCACGCTCAGACGCAGAAGTCTTTGTGGGCATTTTTTCCAAATTACAGTATGGCTTAATTTAAAGATGTATTTTTCAAGTGTGTTTTTGTAATGAAATTTGTATGTGCGTCCTCGATAGACTAAATAACTACTGGACCGATGTACGTTCTGTTTTTTGGGAAACGATGAGCTTTAGCCTGGGCGTGTTTGTAGCTTTTAAAATCTTCAATTTATTCAGTGGAAAAAAGATAGGAGCGTAAATGTTTTGTTTTATCGTTCACCGGGGCTGCATTCGCCGAGAATGCATATATAAAAAAATGGAAAGATGTTATTTTTTAGTGTACAAAAAAGTTTGTTTGTGAATGTTAACAATCAACATTAATTTCTAATCCATCCCAAACAGATTATTTTGATAGATTCCTTATAATTTCTAGGCATTTATTTCATTTTACTAGATTTTTAGCAATGCAAAAATTATATTAACTAACATTTAATACATTTTTTTTTGTTAAAGTTTTGGAATTTAATCAAAAACAAGTACCCAGGTACCTACTTAACAATAAAAAATTACACCATCTTTTTAACGTTTATTCGAAATTATTCGGGTTTCGAATTAAATGTCAAGATCACTAAAAAACCCGGCTCGCGGTCAAAGAACAACTAAATTCGCATTGGGCATGACTGAGCAATTGGGCATGTCTTTAGTGTCATAATTTTAGAGGGCTCAGAGTGCGTCTATGTGGCCTGATAGGTCGATGGTTTTATTTTGTTAAATTATTTTAACCCGTCTCTTTTTTAAATTAAAAAAAAAAGAAATAACCCGCTAAGTCTCTATCTTGAGGCTTGTCAGCAGGTGGGATAGAGGGGATATGTAAGGAGGTAACGAAAATACACCACAACACCCAGACTTTGGGTTGAGACTAGAATTGAGAAAAAATCTTTCTCGGATTTTTTCTCGTGACTAGCGGGAATCGAACCCGCGACGCCAGTTTCACAGTTGGCCGTCTAACCAACTGCGCCACGGCGCCATACATAAAAGCATTATAAAGTAAAGTTTTGCAAGTATACTTAATAATGTTTAATCTTAAGAGCAAACGCGGTCTGATGCCCAGTATTATCCACTTTCTTCGGGCACACGGTATACAAATATTTGTAACAATATCATAAGATAACTATTTTTTGGAAAACGCAAGACGTAGCGATATAGGAAATTTTATTTTAATACGCTATCTAAAAAAAATAACAAAATCGGTTAAATTTTGAGGTGCAGATCTTTATACGACTATGCCTATACTCAAATATATCAATAGCAAAGCATTTGCGGGTTCAGTTCATGTGTTATAACTGCCACATTTCATAGTATTTGATACTTGCAATCAAATTCTTAGAATTAAAATGTCTCCAAAAATACATGTTTGTACATCTATCACAAGACCGTTAATTGTTCCATGTTGAGAAAATCGGACACAATTTTCATTCCTTTAACAGATAAATCGCACCCCCCTGTCCAGAGTTCCATAAATCTAAATGCGTCGAATTAGGAAAAACGACTTTGAAGATTTTGACATTTATTTATTTAAACACATTATATGCATATACAGTTTACATACATATGCATATTGCCTTAAGGCAATTTCATCCTACCTACCCAAACCGTTAAATTTGAGAAAATCAGTGGTGTATGAATATATTGAAGGTATATTATAATACTTTCACTATATTTATTTTTTAAGAAATAAAAATTGACTAAAAATCTATACTTTACTATGAAGAGAGGAAGGGGTAAAGAGGGAAGAAAAGAAGAAGGAGAAAGGTTAAACTCAAATGTTCAGGAAGTGACATTTCATACGTGATTTGAATGAATGTAAATAAAGAAGGGACCGTCTCTAACAAGAGTGGGTAGATTATTCCACAATCGAGCAGCTACTACTGTCAAAGAGCGGGCAAAAAATTAGAGCGGTTAATGGGCATTTAACGGGTTCTCTCGTTACTAGAACGGAGAGATAGCCCATGCTGTGATAGAGGTTGGAAGAGCTCTCTCAGATCAATATAAAACAACTCACTCAAATACATTCAATAACAGCAATTATTTATTAAGAAATATCTTCTATATATTGACTGCCAAATTAAGGCAGCTTGAGGAATAAAAGATTTAAGATAAATATCATATGAGAGTATCATTATGCACTCCGTATGCGGTTACAATGAACTTTTCAGTTATGGCGATTTGGCACAGTGTACTACATTTCAAATTCATTTGAATGTCATACTTTTCTTTATTTTTAATTTTTAAAAACCCGCTAGTGTTATATAAGAAGTATTATAAGGTCTAGTTATATTATATCTCGTCTGGTTGGTGTGGTCTTCATGTGCTTTTTCATTTTGATTCTAGATTCTTGATTTTAAATTTGTCTCCAGTGTAATTTTTCGAGTAATAAAGTAAGTCATTGAAGTGTTTAAGTCCATTGATAATAATAATAATAATAATAATAATCATGGTTCATTAACAAAAATAACAATTACGTTATCTACTACATACGCAGTTAGGTAATAGATTTCTCTGGATCATGTCTGGTCTGCCTAACTAGGTACAACCTGTTTTAAGGCAGACATTTTTATGCAAAATAAACAATAATATTACTCCAACAATGTTTGAGTATGTCCAAATGCTTGCAGACTGGCTGGATTTCCTCCCAAGGGAGTTATTCATATTTAAATTTATTGGATATTTATTTATTTATTTATTCATATTTTTCACTTACAAACTATAATTAATAATAAAAATAATGTGACCTCACTGGGGTTTCCCGTGCCGAGGACACTTAACAATTTAGTTTTTTGAAATTACAATTGATAAACAAAGAAGACTAACTTAAAAAACAAATATTCAGACAGTTTTAAAAACAATGTATTTATGTACATCTATATTACTTATATTACAAAACACATAATGAAAATAACAAAAACCTAACATAAGCTATACAGTTGTGGAGCAGTTGAATCAGTATTGGTATGGGCGAATGAGACAATCCATTTTACTTCTACCTAGCTCCACTATCCATTTTTTTATAGCCTTTTTAAACATTTTCTCATTACTAATTGCTTTAATAGATAGTGGAAGTAGGTTATAGATTTTAATTAATATATCCATATTCCCTGCTCAAAAATGTTTCCCCTCTCTGTTGAAATAAATTTTAATGTGAATAACTCCCTAGGGAGGAAATCCAGCTACTCTGCAAGCATTTGGACATACTCAAACATTGTTGAATTAACAACCTGGTAAAAGAAGAAGTATATAAAAATTGGAAAATTGTTTTCAAGCGTTGCCTAGTAGGTGATTTGGTTTAGCCGGATGAATCTCACCGACGCGCGACGTGATAAAGGTTTCAGCTCTTTTACGTCACTAAAGTCAAAAGATGAAAGAATTTAGGAAATGTGGATGTTCAGACAAAGGCAGAATGGTGAATATTACAGTATGCAAAGTAGCCACTTAAACCAGCCAATGACAGGTCATAAGCCCTGTAAATGCCTAGACTTCCATATTCCCTTCTTAAAAATGTTTTCCCTCTCTGTTGAAATTAATTTTAATAATATTTCTAACTACTGGTAAATTTATTTTAAAGTTATATAAAGTTAATTTATACCATTTATTATGTTAGAATGTTTTTGAGTAAATTTTCCGATTTTTCTCGATTTAAACCCTGTAACCAAGTTTTTACAAATTTATTCAATTGAATCCGGGTCATGGTTTTGCAATCTTTGGGTAACATATTGAATATTTTGGGGCTCAGAAACCTGAAATTTTTTTGAATTCAGAGTTTGTGGTAGACCCCATGACCCATCCTCTAATTTGACTTCTGGTAGTGTGGGATTGTTCCTTTTGGGATTTGATAGAGTAATTTGCTTTCACAGACATTATAGTTCTAAAAATATATAATTGCCTTATATATCTAAGATCTCAAATTCCTCAAATAACTTGACACTGGGTAGCTAAAGGGCTTTTTAAAAATCATATTGATTTTGAGCAGATTCGAGAGGTTTTTATAAGTGCCTCTCCATTCTATTATGCCATAAGTTATAATTGAGTTACATAAAATAAAATATAATATACATTTTATAGTATTTCTGAATGCCCGGCGTTTGTCTTTGTTTTTTTGTGGTAGTGTCTAGTATTATATTTGTGTACTCAAAATACAGTTTGTTTTTACTTACGGCACCTTTGACGGAGGGGAGGGGCTGCGATATATTTAGATTTGTCTTGGGAGTAAATCGTACAGCTAGAATTACGAAAAAATTTACTCCGTTTTATCGGATGTGCGATATTTATATTATAATTATCGTATTCAAAAGAGGCTCCGTTTAACAAAATAAATGGTGACACGTATTCAGAAGGTCAATTTTTTAAATGATTTCTTCCTGTATTTGCTTTCGTTAGCTTACTCCGCGGCTTGCTCATGGCTCTGGAATCAGACCCTAACAATACCGAGGATCGTAATTTAAAAATTCGAAGCCAAAGGTTCGAAAGTCAGTTTTCGATTAGGACATTTTGATCTTTTTTACTAATTAGCCATTTTATTCAACTTTGGTTTTATGAAGGTACGTAATTTATTCGTTTTGAAAAAAAGAGAAAAATATATTTACACGCATAGGTAGGTGCTTAATTACACTAACGTAAAGCCTTGGTAATATTTGAAAGATCAACATCAATTCGAATTATGCTATTATGCTCCGTATTAATTTTCTAATTAACTTATTTTATACAGATTCTCTGGTATTTAATATGTACCTATACTTATTTATACAATAAATTTATAAAACAAATAAATAAATAACATATTACAAAAGAGATAGGAAACATTTTAGAGAAGAAGACATATGGATGTTCAAACATAGGCAAAATGGTGAATGTAACA
>NW_028280254.1:0-81717 GCF_059751315.1 Micrasema longulum | reverse complement strand
TCCCTGCGCGCGGCGTTCGGTAGGCACGTACGGGACTTTTTGGTGTGGTGCCAGGAAAATGAGATGGGAAATCCGTGGAGGGGATTAGGACAGCACGCAAAATGGCGGCGCTAAGCATTATTTTTAATTTAGCTGACCTCTCCCGCCCGCGGATTTTCTAAACCCAGTGCATTTATTAGTAACGAAGTAAATAATTCGCCGGCTTAGATTATTTTGTTGACCTTTATTATAATTAAAACATGTATAATGTTATTATACATCTGAATTATTCCAGTATCCATAATAAATGGTGCATAGGGTACTGAATAAGTACACTACTTCGGCGTATTTTAATCACATAAGATAATAAGTCTAACGTTTCTAATTTACGTGAAACTTGCGTCGCGGGTTCGATTCCCGCCAGTTACAATAAGTCAGCCTCGTGGTGTACTGGTCAGCGTGTTTACCTACCATTCAAGAGGTCTTGGGTTCGATTCCCGACATGGTTAACCCCGGTGATGTGTAGCTAGTACACATTGCGTCTAATAACTATAATATCTTTATAAATATAATAAATATTGGGCTTAGATTTTCAGTATTCCTCCATCACACATTTACGTATAGACTGAAACAATTTGTTATTAAATAATAAGTACTTATTAGGCACAAAATAGCATTTTATCTGAAATCGGGAATAAATTACAAATATCATCAAAAGTATACTCTCAGTCAGTCACGTAGTCCAGTACTATATAGCTACTTAGTAGCACCCGGGAAGTTGGCGCGGGTGCACGTTTCGCCCGAGTCATTAGCGATACCCAATAGTTTTTTTATGTTTTCAGCAGTTAGATTTGAAATTTTATCATCTTTGAATTAAATTATGGTTAATTAAAGCCATTCCCTATAAATATTCAATTTTTCCCCTTTTAAATCTTTTATTTTTTCAGTGTGTAGTGACTTCACAGCACGCGCAACGCGCGGGTGTTTTTAGGACAGTAAGGGAAAGGTTAATATAAAATATTTATTTAAAATAGTGTTTTCGCACTAGAGTATTTCGTAGTCCCTGGACTGGTACCTGAAGCGTAGGACTGATCATCTTACCTTATGTTACAAAGTTGATCAAGATACGATGCAATTGGTGTAACAATACAGTGCCCTATGCACCATAAGTGCGGAAAGGGAATGATGATGATGATACAACAAGAAAACCCAAGAAATATTCTTTTTCTGAATTGGTCTGGGAGTTATGGTTTTAATTTTTTGTACCATATTCTCTCCTTCCCTCCTTTTAAGGCTTTTGCCTCTAAAATTCAGGCTTAACGTGTTTTTCTTCTAAAAAAGTCCTATTTTAAAAATAGTAGTTTTACATATTTATTTATTCATGCATATTTTGTTTGTGTACAAGTGGATGAAGAATACAGTTCTGTGTGTGGATTAGGGTTCGATGAAATAAAAATCCACCAAATGCATTTTATCGTGCCGTATGGATTTTGACCTGAGTACAAAATGGGATTAAAGCTATGATTTCCTTAGAGAGTGGTGCCGCCATTTAACGGCCATCATGAAACGGCAGATGACGTCATTAAAAAGTTGCCTGCAGAAATCAGATAGCACAGGTTTCTTAGAGAGCGTTGATTGTGAGCAGAACGTCAAACAGCGGTGCCGTCATTTGCAGGATTACCATCAAAGTGATACAGTTTATGAACGTTTGTCTCGTGTAGCAGTAAATATTTTTGTGCTAACGTGATTTAGACTATCAAAAATGCAAAAATTATGATTGATTTTTGCATGTTGTTTAGCATGATATTTTATCATCACCCCAAACGATAGTTTTTTTATTTCCCATGACTCTTCTTCATCATCCAAAATATCTACTAATAATGCTAAGTATGTTTTTATAGTCCATCTTCCGCCGCAGTACATTAAAACATTTTTATTTTACATGCCATCAAAACAGTTTTATAAAAATAAGCTAATAGGGTAATGAAATGAGGTTATCACACCTGCTAGATAACGGTACCGCCCTCTTTAAATTGACATCCTTGGGCCCGTATTATATTTGGAAGTTATCAGAGTTATCTTCAATTATTGTCTATAAAGTAAAATCAAATTTTCTGTATGCATTTATATTTACTGTCGTATATATTTTAATATTCATATGAAATTGTTTTTGTAAAAAGTTACCGACCAAAATACTAAAAAAAAATACGCAAATCTAGACATTTTCGTACAGAATATTCAAATTTATTTCTATCTTCCATCATCATCATCATTCTCTTTGGTGCACCTAATGGTGCACAGGGCACTGCATTGGTACACGAATCAAAGCGTATCTTGATCATTTTTGTTACATGAAGGTAAGGTGATCGATTAGTCTTTCTATCTTCACCGGTTCAAATCGAGACAGTATAAACTAACATCTGTATTAAAATTTAAAGTATCTTTGTCGGTAACCTGTAATTGAACATGTTTAGAAATAACAATGTAAATTAGAATACGGACCTTGAAACGCGATTACAATGGGAAGTTGACGGAGTTACATTTAATTGCTGATAGAGTAAAATAAAATTTTCTTTACGAATGTTTATGTTTGAAAATAAAATTTGGAGTATCTTCTTCAGTGTATCTTCTTCAGTTCTTCCTGTAATTAACCCATTGCAATACAAATCCGGCGAATCGCCGGCTTTGGGGGTCAGCGACAAATTGACTTTGGCCGGCGATTCGCCGGTTTGTCTTTGAAGTGATTTTTTTACATTAAAACTGAATGACAATAACTTTATTCATAAAAAATGACATAAATAAGTATATTTCGGTTACTGATTTCATAATAAATTTTAATAATCACAATTTATTTCACATTGGCGGCCTCCGTGGTGTAGTGGTCAAGACGCTTGACTCACAGACGGAAGGTTCCGGGTTCGATTCCCGGTGAGAACACAAAAATTAAATGTGATTTTTCTCAAGCCTGGGTGTTCTGTGATGTAATTCACCACTGTAATTGAGCCTCCTGGCCTGTTGTGGGGCAAAAATTAAATAAAATAAAAAAAAATATTTAAAAAAAATTACAAAATATTAATGTTATTGTAATAAAAAAATGTGTCAAAATTAAACAGTGTGTTATATCAACAAATTGTGTCATCTTTATTAGTGGTGCAATGGGTTAAACCGGTTTTTTTTTTCATTAAGAATATTAAATTTTTACATGCCGAAAATTCGATTTTACTTTATAGGCAGTAGAAGATAATACTGTTAGCTTCCCATTGTAATCGGGACCCTAGGCTGGTATTATGAACGCATTTACAGCGCGCATTTACGTACTAAATACGCAAAATGAAGCGTTCAGAATTGCAGCCCTGTCACTGCAAAGATGGCTGTCTTGTAGTCTTGTTACGCCCATGGCATGCGGCATATCAGCATCACTTTCTTAGGAAACCATAGGTTTAGACTACTTCAAAGTGAGATAGATATGGGATACGAACGAACTTAAGAAACGAAGGTATGATATGCTATGAAGTACGTTTTTAAATTAGGTCAAATAAACACGTGGAATTGCACAAATAATTCTCACTAACTTATATTAAAATGTCGGTTAATTCTAAATATTTTCTTCTGAATCCACGATTACCTAGCGTATTATTTTTAATGACAAAGTGTTCCAAGGTTCTTCAGTTCAATGTTGAATTTGTCGACTGGGCTTAGGCCCCCTCCACAGCAGCCAGCCAGGTACCTAGCGGTCTGACTGCTGGCTGGGAAATATAATCTTCCCATCTGTCACAGTTGACACTACGCCCGGCGCAGACGATTTCCACCGCGACTCTTTGCCCGCGACAGTTTCGAATTTGGAATTGAGAAATTTTGTTTTTCGTCGCGGGCAAATGACCCGCGAGTTCAGTTCGTAGTGCGCCGCCACTGTTCCTTTTGGACGTTTGTTTGAATTCAAAAGTGCTCGGATTCGAACGTTGTTTTGTGATTGTGACTTTTGTGATACCATGAGAAACATTGTGAGGTAAACACGCTTTTTAAGATAAATAAATATTCATTTTTATTGATATTGAGGGTATTAGAAGCATACTTAGAAATCTCTATTGGTTACGGAGATATTTGAGAAAAACTTTTAAAAAAGAATTGCGAGATTTGTAATTATGCTTCACCAACTCAATGGAGAATGCTAAGTTTGCGGTGTCAAGTAGTATAATTGAAATCTGTTTTTTTAGATTTAGAGATGGTTTTGAATTACGCTAATATTTAGGTAGGTAGGTTTTTATGTATAGTTTATTTTGGCATCAATAACTCATTTTCCGTTTTTAGTGGAGATTTCTAAGGCTTCTAATATTCTCGTAAGAAGAATATACGATAAAAAGAATAAATGTATAGGATATAAATCTATCATATATATATATTATTATTTAAAATTTTTACATATTTTTAAATTTAGATTTTAGACCAGGGCGTTCTTAACAATTTTCTTAACAATTTAATATCGATCGATAAGGTGGTTGATCACTCTCCTCATTAAGGTTTGAAAAAAAATACAGATAATTTTTGATAATCATTTTCAATAAGTCCACTTATATTCACTACACATTGTCACATACGTACAATACTCACACACACACACCCATACACATATACACATCCACACCCACTCTAACATGTACAATAATAACGCTGATACACTAAAACAAGAACTTAGCATAAATATTATTATGTTATTATAAAAGTTATTTTCATAATGTAATTAATTGAGACACATTTTAAATACATATATGTCTACCGATATATTGAAACCATTGTATAAATTCTATAATATATTTTGTATATGAGAAAAATAATTATATATATGAGAAAAATAAAATAAAATTTAATTTAAAATGTCAAAAATGAAGTTTTGAGAAATTAAGTTTTTAAGTTTTCAAACTTCTAAGACATTATTTATTTTATTTTTATAAACATAAACGGCAAATCTGCCTTTTACAAACATTAATAATATTAACATATTTGGCTTAATATATATTTTTTAAACATGAATTACCTTATACCCTAGATTTATAAAAAAAAAAATTAAACCAAAAATTATACAAGATTTATATTTAAAAAAATAACCTAAAAATTATACAGCATATCCAGTAAAAAATTTAAATAATAAAACATTCTACGGTAAAACAACAAGAAAATCATAAGTACTGTTTCACACAGCTAGGCAAAGTGAACAAAAAACTGTATACATATATATATTACGAAATGCATGAATAAATAAATATAATTACCATTCACCACCTTTGAAAAAGTTCAAAAGGTTTGTTCTATAGGAACAATACCCTACACTTAATATATCAGATACGTGGAATAACTATTGCCGAGTTCATGAAGTCTATTTAATACGGCATTACAAGTATACACTGTCCGTGAATTATTGCTACAAAATGGTGGCACCTTTCTATTCATTCTTCCAGGCACCCTGAAGTTGATGAGAGACAATAGTTCAGGGCAATCCCATATTGAATTGTAAATTTAAAAGGTCTATATTTTTTCTTCTATCGTTAAGTTTTAACAAATTTAATGTTTTTAGTGAAAAATCGTTATTTAAAAATTCATGACTGATTCTAAGTTTAAAATTTATATACCGTAAGAATTTTTCTTCGACTCTTTCAAGAGAATTTTGGTGACAGTTGTAGTAAGGAGTAAGGAGTCCATATTGTAGAGTTATGCTCTAACTGGCTTCTCACTTATGAAGTATGCATCAACTTCAAAGTGCCTATGTTTTTTGAATTCCTTAGTCACACGTGACATTACAATAAACTTATGAATATAAAGGAGCCTGCTTTGCTCAATTCTGTACTGTTTTATAAATTCTTAAATGGTTTTCATTCATATTAAACTATCGCCTTATTTCCAGTATTTAACTGCCATACAGTCTTTATCTCCTGTATGAATTTCTTTTGTTCAATTATCTTAGAAAGTAGAGCCTTTGTGTCAAATTTTATTGAACAGATATGTAGATCATGTGAACGGCTGTCAGATGCCATTATTAGTTAAACACACATAAACATTGACATTAATTATTTTCATCCAGTAGCCTTCATATTATGTATTATAATTATTATTTTGGAATAAAAGAACGTAGGTACTTTGAAGAGGCAGAGTAATAAAAAAATAAAAAAAGTTAATTAACTTTTTTTTTTTAAAGTTTATATTGCAACAATATTTTGATGATGTCAAATTATTTCTTGATAGATACTTGGGTAGGTAGAAAGAAATTGCCTTAAGGCAATATACCGCCCTTATGCGTATGTATGTAAACTGTATATGTACTTATATAAAGTGTTTAAATAAATATTTTCAACAAATGCGGATATTCTTGCTCTAACTATAATGCTTTTCTTCATCTATAGATATATTTTACATGGCCCTTAATTTATTTAAAAATAAATTAAGACTCCTTATTTCTGGCTGCGATACAATCCCACTTACTATTTAATGAGGCTCACACTTACACAAAACCTGAACACTTACTCCTACACTAATACACATAAACACACATCTACACTTACTCTCATACAAATACATATAAACATATTCTTTTGTTGTAACACAATTTAATAATATGTATGATTCTTATTTAGAAACTTTGCTGGTCTGTCTTTAAACTGTATTTTTTAAATGTTACTATATCATTGTCGACTGTTTGTTTCTTTAAAATAAATGAGTTTTTTTGAATGGAATTTAAAGATCTACTTTTTTTATATTTTTTTATTTGAAAATTTTATCAACCCTTACGGATTATTACATTCATTTTCCAAAAATAATGTATCATTTTTCATTCATACTCTGTTGTTGATAATGATATTTTTTACACCTTTTAAAAGTTTGTCTTCTGTCTTTGTTTAGTTTTGTCTGGTAGTTTATTGTATGATTTCAGTCACTGATTTATTAGTCTCGATTGTCCTTGTCTGTTTTTGGAATGTTGTAAGTGATATTGTTCTGATATTCTTGTATTATGTCCATGTTTATTTTTTTCAAGTTTTTGTTCTTTGTCTATAATGATATCAGTGGCTCATTTATGAATACATTTGAATGATTCTAGTTAAAAAAGTTCATTAACATTGATTAGTTTTTTTTAAAAAAAGAGTTCTTTAGTTGGTGTTGGAAAAGGGAGGTCATATACTAGCTTCAATATTTTATTTTGCTGTCTTTGTAGTCTGTTTATGTCATTTTTGTTTCCTGTTCCCCATAGTTGTTGCATATAACTTATTTTAGATTTGACATAGGCTTCATACACAAGATTTTTAAATTATTGATGTGAGTTTTCCATATCAATTGTCTTTCTATTGTTAGTACTAAATAATTAAAATGTTTAATTTCAATTAGTCGTTCTTCGTTTATGTAAGCATCTATTCTATGTCTTTTTTTTCTAGATTAAAAATTTAAAGTATTACATTAAGTAAGTTTGTGTTTGTCCATTTAGTCAACATAGTTAAGTCATTGTTTATGTCTTTGTTAGTAAATATGTCAGTTTGATTTCTGTAAAATAGTCCTATGTCGTCAGCATACATAATTATTTTCCTTTAAAATGGCAAAGTCACAAAATTCGATTTTATTTAAAGCAATTAAAAAGTATTACGAAATGGAAAAAAATATTTATGAAGAAAAAACATATCAAAATTTAAAATAATGGTCAAGACATATGTGATAAACAATCTATAAATTAAATATATTTGCAATGTTATTATTAGAACACACATAACAATATGTATGATATGTGTGCCCTACTTTAAGATTTAAATAAATAAATAAAATTATACAATGATAGATCATAGGCGGCTTCCGTGGTGTAGTGGTCAAGACTCTTGACTCACACACGGAAGATTCCGGGTTCGATGCTCGGTGAGAACACAAAAATTTTAATGTAATTTTTCTCAAGCCTGGGTGTACCATGATGTAATTCACAACTGTAATTGGGCCTGGACTAGTACCTGAAGCGTAAAACTGATTATCTTACCTTCATGTAACAAAATGATTAAGATACGCTGCAATTGGTGTACCAATGCAGTGCCCTATGCACCATTAGGTGCGAAAAGGGAATGGTAGTGGTATGGTAGTAATTAGGCCTCCTGGCCTGTTATGATGCAAAAAAAACTAATTTAAAAGGTCATTAATTTATAATGTATACAACAGTGGACCCAAGATCGATCCTTGTGGTACACCGAAATCCACTTTTTGTATTTGAAGTTTTTCTTAATTTAATAGGTACATTGTTTCCGATCTGTTAGGCATGATTTCATCAATTCATATTCTTGACATTTTACACCAATGTTATTAAATTTTTTTACCATGGTTTCTACATTTACCGTATCAAAAGCTTTTTAAAGTCCAAGATTACTCTTGTGATTACAATACCTGCGTCCATGTTTGTTTTTATATCTCTTTTGTATATCCTCATCTCTATTTGGAGGGTAGAAATGACATAACTCAGTTCTAAGTTGGTCGAAAACGGATATGGGGTTTGGATGGTTCTAGTTCCCATAATCAACAATTTATAAAGAAAAACAAAGCAATAGGAACACGCCAATGGTAAATACCTATAGTGTGTAAAAACTCACTGTACTAGAGCTATAATCCAGGGAGAAAATACGGGAGTACGTTTGTATGAAGAAAAGTCAGACCGTGTTTCCTCTTTAAATTTGATCATCGTTTTCTTTCTGAAATATTCTAGTGTGAAAACCCCCTTTTAAATGAATATTTCATATCAACCATGTCGGGAATCGAACCCGAGACCTCTCGCATGGCAGGCTAACGCGCTGACCATTACACCACGAGGCCGACAAAACGAGGCTTACAAGGCTTTAAGTACCTATACTTGTAACTTTTATTGGTAAGTAGGTACCTAGATTTATAACATTTTTTGGTTCGTGTACCTGCACACAAATCTGGATTTTCTCCCAAGACGGGAGTAGGTATATATTTTTATTTATATCCCTACAGAGATGAGGTAGAATTTTTTCAAATTCAAGGTTCAGGATTATGGATATTCGAGCGTTTACAGGGCTTATGACCTGTCATTGGCTGGGTTAAGTGACCACTTTATGTAGGTATTACAACACTCCCCATTACGCTTATTTTACCGAATATCCACACCAGGTAACATTTATATATGTAGCTTAGATGTAACATGGATGGCGCTTCCAACTCGCTTGTGGATGGGTTCTTGATTCGTAGCATATATACAAAAACCAAAAATGTTACCTGGTGTGGATATTCGCTAAAATAAGCGTAATGGGGAATGTTGTAGTACCTACATAAAGTGGCCACTTAACCCAGCCAATGACAGGTCTAAAGCCCTGTAAACGCTCGAATATCCATAATCCTGAACCTTGAATTTGAAAAAATTCTACCTCATCTCTGTAGGGATATAAATAAAAAACCTAGATTTATGATTGAATTCTAAAACTTTAAATAATTTATTTTAAAATATAGAATTCTTTTGGCAAATTTCAAATCTGCTCTTTTTACTTACACGGGTCCACTTTATGTAGTAATATGATTTTCAAAAAACCATATAATAAAAATAAATAAATGGCTAGAACTTTTTTTTTAATCAATGATATAATCTGATTAGGAGCCATAAAAAACGAATGTTGTTTGAAAACATTCAAAAACAAACTTATTAATTAACAAAAAAAAATCCATCTTTCAGTTTTTTAAATAGTATAATATGCATTTTATCGTCGAACACAACCCCGATGAACGATAAATACGCTCCTAACATTTTTTCTATTTGACAGATTGATGATTTTGCTATAAAAATGCCCAGGCTTTAGCTCAAAATTTTTCGAAAAACCGCACGTAAATCGGTCCAGTAGTTATTTAATATATTGAGGACACACATACAAATATTGCCTTTTATAAACATAGATTACATATGTATTTAATGAATTTTATAAATATTAAATAAATAAAAAATATGTATCATGCTAGGTTGTATATTAATACATCGTGTATGTAGCACGTAGCTATGGTAAAAAGTAAAAACATTCCTATCGCGCCATAGAGTAAATATTTTGATACTGTGCTAAAATTAGACAAATCAAAGGTAAACTTTAATACGATCTGAAACGTTAGACCGACCGGGAGAGCGCATAATGAAGACGATTAGTGCGATCCAAAATTTAATTAAAAAAATATTTCATAAGACCAATCTTCTGCATTATGAAATATTATGTAATAATAACCCAACCAATGTGATCTCATTATATTTATGAAGCGTACACTATTGGGTTTACCCTCAGAGTAATAATGCACCTAGCTATACAGACATATTACAACACAGAACGTTTAAGATAAGGTAATATAGAAGTCTAGGCATCTACAGGGCTTATGACCTGTCAATGGCTGGTTTAAGTGGCCACTTTACACACTTTGTAACATTCACCATTCTGCCTATATTTGAACATCTTCATTCAACATTCATCAACATCAACATTCCTTCAATTCTTTTATCTGTTGATGTTTGTGAAGTTAAAGAGCTGAAACCTTTATTTATGCAGGTGAGATTCATCTAATTGAATTATTTCACCTACATACTAGGCAACGCCTGAAAATGTTATTTTTTCAATTTCTATACTTCTTCACGGACCAGGTGATTTATCAACAATATTTCGAGTTTGTCCAAATTTTTGTAGACAAGCACTGGATTCAACTCCCTGGGGAGCTGTTTATATTAACATATTACAACAGAGATGAAGAACATTTAAGTCACATTGTGTGTAAAGTGGCAGGTCATAAGCCCTGTAGATGCCTAGACTTCTATATTACCTTCTCTTAAATGTTCTTCATCTCTGTTGTAATATGTTAATATAAACAGCTCCCCAGGGAGTTGAATCCAGTCCTTGTCTACAAAAATTTGGACAAACTCAAAATATTGTTAAGCTATAGAGAGGCCAAACGTAAAAAAACCATTATATGACTATTGGGTATTAAATTAGCTTCAGTTCGCAGCAAAACAATGGGCCGTACTCAGGTCGAGAATTGCCAAAGGAATATTAATTTGCATTGTAAATACTTTTAAATATGTACCCGTGTATTTATTATTGCAGGGTTATTCCAATTTATTTTTCTATAATTCGCTTATTTGTATTTTATAAAACTGAAAATACATGTGTGTGTTTATTTTTTCATTCATTCATTCATTTTATTCAGAATATACTTATGTTACATTTATTGAGACCAAGCACAGCGACAAAAGCAGCCGAAAGAACCGTTATGCCTATGTTGTCAAATAAACAAAATGGCCACCAATTTGTTGCTAACCAACATCGCTTGCGTTCTATGAAACATAGTGATAGGGCTTCTCTATAGGTTTATTACTCTGAGATTTTGGTTAGCAGCTCAATTTGGTTAATCGCACTGTGCCCAAAAGTTTTCCAATTGCAATATTTTAAATAAAAATAACTGCGCGTACATAGAAATATAATCGGCGAGCGTGCATGAGAAGATGTATGAATGTAGAGGAAGCGAGGTCTGTATGCAAAGATAGAGTGATGTGGCGTTTTATCCTCTCAGCCTACCCCTACGGAAAACGGCGCGAAGATTTGTTTGTTTGTTTGTTTATTTAAATCAATCCTTAATGTTTCGGACTATCGTCCCTTCCACAAACACCTAACTTTCCCCTACCCAACCGCTTCACTAGCCCGCGTGCGGTGTGAATAATTTCGTTGGTTAAATACGTTTATTTTTTTCAAAACTACATCGTAAAAAAATACTCCTTTGAAGTTTCGCGATATGGCCCTGAACACGTGTATACTATTGATTTTCACTTCTCCTAAAATGTTTTTTATCATCTGTATTGGAACTTGTGGGCTAAATACTGTTTTTCCGATCATGAAGGAAAAAAATCAAATTTTAGTTTTGAGAATTCTAATTTGTTTGTTTTCAAGAGGAATATTTTAGTTGTAAATATTTAATTTCTACAATAGTTTGTTAATAAAATTGACACCAACAAACTAAACGATAGGCAGTATAACCACTTGGTAATCTTACAAAATAACACAGCAACGTATGCAAAATGGTGTCCCTTTTGAAATTGCAACATATTCGTGTTTTTTCATGAAAATAATTTCGTTTTTGGCTCTCGGCCCGTCAGATTAAATAGAGTCGAAATATTTGCGACAGTTTAAGTGGATTTTGCATTAAATCCAATAGTTTAGTACTGAAGAATTTTAGTGACGGGCGTCACAAGCTTTTCATTGCCATCATCAAACCCTCATACGCACCTGATGGTCATAGGGCACTGAATCAATGCGGGTCTTCATTTATTTATTATTTATTTAACACTAGAGCTGAGACGGGACAGTATTATCCTGTCCTCGTGTGAACTCTGCTTTGATATTAAAATTTTAGATCATGTGTACTTGCTGGGAAATGTGCACTTACTACTTCAATAAAGGTTTCATTTTGATTTATTTATTTATTTGACACTTTATATACATATACAATAAATATACATATAAGGGCGGGCATATTGCCTTAAGGCAATTCCTTCCTACCTACCCAAACCGTTCAGTTTGAGAAAATTATAAATACATGGACATATTAAATCTTACAATTTAATACAAAAATTAAAAGCAAATAAAAAAAAATTACACTTTACTATGAAAAGAGGAGAGAGGATTGCAAGGAAAGAAAAAGGATAAAGGAACAATTTAAATATTTAGATAGTGACATTTCAATCTTGACTTAAATGTAAATAAAGAAGGGGCGTCTCTAACATTAGTGGGTAGATTATTACACAATCTCGAGCGAAAATTAGAGCGATGACAGGGTATTAAAAGGGTTCTCTCGTTACTAGTACGAAGAGATAGTCCGTGTTGTGAAAGAGGTTGGATGAGCTCTCTCAGAGAAACAGGCGAAGTGGGATTATTTAAAATATTGTGAAGAAGTGATAGAATGTGAATGTTTCTTCTATGCCTGATACTGAGCCAGTGTAGTTGCGTGCGATAATCAATTATGTGGTCAAATTTGCGAAGATTAAAGATACAACGAATACAAATATTCTGCAATCGTTCTAACTTATCAAGCAATTCAGAGTTAGCATCTGGATAACATACATCCGCGTAGTCAAGGAGTGGAAGAAGTAAGCTCTGGACTAATGTTTGCTTAACATTAATTGGCAAGAAATTATGTAATCTTTTAAGTGAGTGCAAACTGCTATAAAGTTTACGAATAACTTCATTAACCTGATCGTGCCACCCTAAATGCTTATGAATGATAATACCTAAGTTTTTGACTGAAGTCATGAATGGAATTTCTGTACCATCTATTTTGTAAAGAGGAAGTGTGGAAAAATTCACTTTTAAATACATTTGTTTACTACCAACAAGTACAATTTGGGTTTTTGTTGGATTTATGCTGTTTTGAATCTTCTTGCGGGGGTAGGGAAGAAAGAAATTTAGTTTTTTTGCGTGCGACTACACTTTGCTTCGTGTATTTTTAATTTTAATTTTTTAAATATTCATCGTAGTATTTTTCGTACATAGCATACAAACATAAAATAAAACTGAATAAAATAATGAAAAAAAAAACCCGTATGGGCGTGCGTATACACGATTTTATCAGTTTTATATGACAGCACGTACACAATAAAAATACACAGTATAAATATTTTAATACAAGAAACAAAAAATAAATCTAAAAGAACAAATGAAAAATCAATGTTTTCCGAAAAAGAGTATATTTAAAAAATTATTGTAATTTTGTTTATGAAGACTTTACTATCTAGAGACAGTGGACGATGTATAGTAAGGATTGTATGTGTTTTTTTTATTTAGCAAATGGCTACGCTGGCTATGTTAGCTACGCTTTATATGACTACACAACTTTTCCACATACCTAAATGCAGAACAAATTTATCAAAAACGCTACGATTAACCGTATTACGGATACGTATAACAGAAAATTTAACGACATAGATATATATACAAAAAATATTAAATTTATCAAAACTGCCATAGGTTATAAATTATCTTTGTCCGCATTCTCCTCTCCGTTGCTCTCTATCCCTGAATAAATATACGTTTTATAGTGAGAAGATCTTTTCATTTAATTGTTTGTGACACCCGATTTTTATAATTCGAATCATTTCTATCAAACTTATATGTTATTCTTATTTATATATTATGTAGGTGCATATAATATGTATTTGAATGTTCGTTTTGTTCGCGTATTGTCAAACCTTGTTTTATTGTTGACATTATATCGTATTTACTGCATTTTGTGGTTACCTACCGTACTCGGGATATAAAACTCGTTTTATATCACCCGTCGATGGGAGGAGTGCTCTCCCGAAACTATAGTTGTGTTCTTGTAAAATAATAAAATTGTGTAACACTGATAACAAAGTTTTATTTTCATAATAATTTATAATGAAGTGTTACGAAGTGAATGCCGATTCAATAAAAAATATTAAAATTATTAATATTTAAAGCATTAACTTTGTGGTCAAATATTCTACTAGATGTTTTTAAATATTTGTATATTAGGCCGAAACTGGCTAAAACCGAAACTGAAATTAAAACAGAAACTTCGGTCGGTCTTTACTTACTACTTTTGAAAGGGACATATAAATTCGCCACCGCACCACACCTGTACGCAATGTTTGTTAGAAGCGAACTCAGTGGGCATGACGCGTGACGTCAAACTGTAATGACGCCAACTGCTAGCCGTTTTGCATTGATAGTTTTATCATCACAATCGTAAAAATCAGATGTAAATATCAAACTCGTTGTGGTCTCGTGGTAGTGTTGTACACTCACGGGCCAAAGGTCCTAGGTTCAAATCCCACTCTACCACAACTCGACTTTTAGGAAATGGTCTGAATTTTTTTAATAATTGAGTAAATAATAAAAACTCCAGTATTTCTCCCAAAAAAATATTTTACTCAACGTTATTCCCGATTTGTGAAAATACTTTATTATGCGTAATATTTTGTTTTGTTTGTACAAACAGGTAAAATTTGCGACCAGTTGCCAATCAGATAAAATGAAAAACGATAAAAAAATTCGTCAGCCGTTGTCAAAGAAATGTATTTTTAAATCTTCTCAAATGTTTATGTCCTACGTGTAAAATCTCAATAATTGGTATGCCTCGTAGCGTAGTTGTTACCGTGTTAGCCTACCGTGCACGAGATGACCTGTAGAAATGTCATTCAAATAGTGTTAAAAGTCAACAATGTTTTAAGTATGTCCAAATGCTTGCAGACTGGCTGGGTTTTCTCCCTAGGGAATTGTTCATATTTAAATTTGTTGCAACAGAGAGGGAAAACATTTTTGAGTCAACAGATGGAAGAGTTGAGGAAATACGGATGTTCAAACATAGGCAGAATGGTGAATGTTCCATACATAAGTTTGGGAATAAAACTCCGTTGTGCACTGCCGGTTTAGCTTCAATTGACATATTTTTATTCGCAATTACTGTGCTTAGTGCGCCGTTCATTTTGCTGCCCGCATTCACTCTCCTTTCAACATCTTTTTCTACTCTTCCATCTCTTGAAAACATTCTTCCCAGATACGAGAATTGCTCTACTTGTTGGAGATATTCGTTGTTTACATTTATTATGCAGTCAGTAACCTCACTTCCGCTTTCAAATACCATCACTTTTCACCAGGGGCGAACCGTGGATAGAAGCGATTATGCGCAGCTTACCATTATATTTGACTAACCATAATAATGTTTTATTGTAACTTTATTCACAGAAAAACAAATAAATAATTAACATTTATTTTAAATCATTTCCACCATTAGCATTTTTATCCTAATATAAATATGCATTTTAATAAAGCGCGCCCAGCGCCTGCGGTGAGCCAAGAAACTAGCCGATTCTTCCAGCTTATTTTTTCATACAAATAAGTATACTGTATTTTGAATGTATTAACCCCAGTACGGATTTTTTCTCCTAGATTTAACTTGCAGATTACACAAATTATTTGAAGATTCTTGATTTGGAAAACAGTATTTCAAACATTGTTTCTTAAGGATTATTTTTCTTTGAGATGGTACTTTTGACATAAGACCATAATTACTTTCATGCGTCATATTGCAGGACATAAAGCGCTCCACGCAGCCGTTTTTAGCACTATTAATTACTAGAACAATGCGGCCAGTTGACACATTGAATACCTAATATCGACTGAATTCATAGTGCTATTTTTTATTTATTTTTTAATGAATTATATATTAAAGTAATGGATAATATATGTATATAATATAATATTTCACGAAGTTACATCGTTTGAGTTGATTTCATGGATGAAAGTTGTTGTATCACACAGAACCACAGAAAAATATAAATTTATAGTATATATATTACTTACATTATATTACTCGTATGTACCTCCTATGTAGGTACAAAAATATATATTATTTTTTTATAGCTTACCTGTAAATAAAATCACCATTCGCCACTGCTTTTCACTTACTTTCGTTCATCATCAATTCGCTCTCCAGGCATACATCATACATTCTAGAAACTATAAGTTGCAAATCAGGAGCTTAATCATAACTATCGACGTTCTTAAAAACATGCTAAGCATTTGAGCGATCACAATGAACAAAAATGAACTTGCTTAAGGTTATCGTGGTCATAAATCAACGCGTGTGTTTAATCTCCAAGTCAACGCTCGTGTCGGTTTGTTTTTTGTTTTCCTCGTAAAGATATACAATTCATTGGCAAAAAGTCGGCGTTTACAAACAAAACCAAGCACAGCGACAAAAACATCCGATAGAACCGTTATGCGTATGTTGTCAAACAACAAAATGGCCGCCAATTTGTTGCTAACCAACAACTATTCTTAAACGGTCCAAGCTTTTGGAATATAATTTTAGATGATCTTTAACAAATAGATTTCGGAAATTGAATTGACATACAAGCGTTTGCTGATGATGTTTTTCTGACAGTCAGAGCTCAACTTATGTCTAAAGCCGAGGAAAGAACAAACTTTGCCCTTTCTACAATAGCAGATTGGGGAAAAAAAGGTCAAACTTAACTTCTCAGAGGAAAAAACAAAAGCAATGCCAGTAACCAAAAGAAACAACCTAATTTATTCATGAACGGTGTAAGGCTAGATCTTGCTGACTCTATCAAGGTATTAGGTGTAACTGTAGACAGGAATATCAACTGGTCACTTCATGTAGATAAGGTTTGCAAGAAGGCTGCCAATCTTTCTGGAATGCGAGCGGCAAAACCAAGATGGGGGTGCTCTCCTGCGGTAATGTAGCAAATATATTATGGTGCTATTGAACTTCTTGTTACATATGCGGCCAGCTTATGGGGTGAAGCGGTAAACAAGAAATGCGAAAAGAAAAAACTTGACAGCTTACAAAGATAATTTGCCATAAGATCTTGTAGAGGATACAGAACAATTTCACTCATCTCAGCTCAAGCCCTAACAGGGTTTACACCGTTCGACCTTAAAATTCAAGAAAGGAAGGACATTTATAACACAAACTATTTTGATTTACCTCACCCGTGCGGAAGAATTCCCGAAAGTATTATTGTACTTGACAAAGATATACCTCCTTATGCTCCCAATGAAATAAGAATCTTAACGGGTGGTAGCTTGCTCGACAGCAAAGTGGGAGCGGCATTCGTTCCTTTTGAGAGTGATAAAGAATTACCGGGCAGAACATTTAAATTGGACAATGTTTGCTCAGTTTTCAGGCTGAACTACTCGCAATACGAGAAGCTCTCGAATGGTTATTAAAAAAAAACTACCAGAGAGGTGAGTTATTGCAAAAATATTATCAGATTGTCGTTCGGGCGTTCAAGCTATAACTGATACTCGGTCGGTAAATCCATTAATTGTAGATATTCAGAGTAAAATTAAGCATCTAAAAATCAGAGGGATGATTATTTAAATATGCTGGAAAAGAGGACGTGCTGGTATCGTAGGAAATGACGGAGTGGATGAACGAGCAAGAGCCGCAACTTGTAAAAAAACGACAACTTTCTTCTCAAAATTTCCCTTTAGCTTTGCTAAACGCTGTATAAAACAAAATACGCAGCAGCGTTGGGAGGATTATTACCGCGCTTTTTCTACAGGTAAAATCACTAAAATGTTTTTCCCAACGCTGGCTGATACAGCAAACTTCCGTCGTCATCACCAAAGAACTTTCAAAACGACGCAAATCTTTACCGGACACTGAGTTATGAGAAGTTACCTATGAAGGAATGATGACTATTGTCCATACGATGATATTTCTTCACAGAGTATCAAACATCTGTTATTTCAGTTCCCATTTTTCAGTTAACAACGCCATAATCTCGAAGCAGAATGCAGGAAAGACGGAATATCCTTAACAAATATTCACACTGTAGTTTAAAGTAGTTATCACGCGCCATTGTTCGTGAACTTTGCAACAACAAGTAATAAAAAAACAGTGATCGAACATCCCATTTCCAAGCCAAACAAAAACGATTTTTTCCGAGTACCTTAGCCTTGTACATGACATGTAAGGCTACTAAGCACAGGGGTCCAAAATATATATAAAAAATAAAAATCGCGCAAGATAATACCATTTCAAGACGAAGCGAGTAAAGAAAATCCATCTACATCGTACGTTCTTCAGTTTCTTACGTACATCTTCATACATTACCAGCTAAAAAGAGATAAATAAAATCAGACAATTTATCATCAGACACTGAACTTCGTAATAAATCAATTGAATGCCGACGAATCTCGGAATTTTAATCAAGTTAGCTGCCAAATGTATTATTGGTCCTTTCATGTTTCTACGTATTTAACAATTCTATGAACACCCTTTCTCACAACATTTCCTCTCGTATAAAGCGTCGGAGTATTCGTACTCGAATAGTACTGTTTTCTTTATTTAATTGAAAATATCCATATTTAAATTTGTTGCAACTGACAGGAAAAACATTGTTGAGAACGGAATATGGGAGTCTAGGCATTTACAGGGCTTATGACCTGTCGTTGGCTGGTTTAAGTGGCCACTTTACACAATTTTTGCTCCTCATAAATAAATAATAGACAGTTATAATATTTATGTGTAACATAACAAAGAAAAAATAAGATATTCTGTAAAATATATTATATAAATAAAACACGAGTGATACTTTAATCCACAAATTTGGAATATCCAGTGACCGGTTTCATCGCTTTCGCGACATCTTCGAGACTAATAAATTGATATAATGCTATTTTAATGAGTTTAGGTATTTTATTTTATTGTTGGTGTCCCATCCTTCGTGAGTGTGGTTTTGTAAATAACGATTTCTGAAAAACAACTTTAAAAATAACTTTATTTAATTTACTTACATATAACTTTGAATTATCTATCCTTACTTCTGTTCTGTATAAATACATTTAACTTTTTAATAAAGATACCAGTCTCGAAGATGTCGCGAAAGCGATGAAACCGGTCACTGGATATTCCAAATTTGTGGATAAAAGTATCACTCGTGTTTTATTTATATAATAAATTACAATGAACTTCCATCAAGAATTTTCACTTACAAACTTAAATATTCTGTAAAAGATAATATGGTATTTTTTTACAGTAATGAAATACGGAAATAAAAAACATTTTAAAAAACACAAAAATATTCCTTATTATTAAAGGGCAACAAAATAAATCATGGAAAAAAGGCTGGTTAAAGTCCCCACTTAACACACAGTTTAACATTTACCATTCTGCCTATGTTTGAACATCCAAATTTCCTCAACTCTTCCATCTGTTGACTTTTGTGAAGTAAAGGAGCTGAAACCCTTATTATGTACGTGAGATTCGAATGTTACACAGTGTGTAACGTGGCCACTTAATCCAGCCAATGACAGGTCATAAGTCCTGTAAATGCCTAGACTACCATATTCCCTTCTCAAAAATGTTTTCCCTCTCTGTTGCAACAAATTTAAATATGAACAACTCCCTAGGGAGCAAATCCAGCCAGTCTGCAAGCATTTGGACATTCTCAAACATTGTTGATATCCATTAAAATTTATTTATTAACGCGCAAAGGGCTTTTACATAAGTTAACATATTACAACAGAGATAAAGAACAATTTAGAGAATGTAATATAGACGTCTAGGCATCTACAGGGCTTATGACCTGTCATTAGCTGGTTTAAGTGGCTACTTTACTCACTGTGTAACATTAACCATTCTGCCCATATTTGAACATCTACATTCCTTCAATTTGTTTATCTGTTTATTTTTGTGAAATTAAAGAGCTGGGGTGTCCCGTGCCGAGGCAAAAATTTTACAATTAGCAAAATGAAACATGCCTTAAATTAGTTATTTAACACAGTTAACATAATATTAAAAACTAAAAACTAATAACTATTAATAATAATATATCAATAAATAAATTTAAAGTTAATCTAAAAAAATGTCATAACTCGTACATAAACAACATTAAATTTTAATTAGTATGAATATATTCTTGTTTTTATCGTATGTTTTTATTTTGTTTCTTATGTACTCGTATATAAAATTACATAAACTCTTATAAATAAACAACTAAAACAGTGTAAGTCACTCTCCAAGCACAAGAGTTAGTCTCTTTTTTTGGAGAGTTACAGTGATAACATTTACTAGATGTGTAAAAGTAGATATGTTTAGAATTTTCCAAAAATATGTACTTTTTATGAAATTATGAATAAAAAAAAAAATGTATTAAAATTTAAACATAATAAATCTAACCAACGTAATTGTCATCGTAAACAAAATAAGCAATATAAACTTAAATAATAAAAAAAAAAATAATAACTTCATATAGAGTTGTACACGAAATTTCATAATCAGGAAACATTTTTTTTACCACTGATCTACATTTTCTACCATTTGATCCACGCATCGATTCGTGCGCAACCCACCTCCATTGACAAGCTTGGCAAGCAAACCGGAAACCTTCCGTAACTTTCTTATCGTTGGTTGATTCATATGAACTAGTGACGCCGTTCAAAGTAGTTTGTTTTTATTAAAATATTTTTTATTATTCTTTTCGTACATTTTCAGGAAAATTTTCAGCACAATTGAATGCTCCAATTTTTACCGCGCGCAAGAAAACATTTATTGTAACCAATTTCCCGTAGGGCTGAAGTTCCTCATTGGTTCTTGAAGTTGCAAATACATATATTTTTTGGTAATCAGTGTGTTTGTTCCTGAAAGAGTAAATTTTCGGGAACAGAGGATTAATCTGCGAATTTTAATTAGATATAATAATATATCTAAAATTAATTTGATGCCTCATTGGCTTATTACATTGAAATCTTAGCTCATATATGTCGGTGTATTAACATTCCTTTACCCGCGGTGATGTAACGTCGTGTCACCTCAAGCAAAAGATAGGTTATTCTGATGTTCGGACATTTGAAAAAATAAACATAGCGACGTACTGTCAAATAATTTATTTTCTATACGTCATTAAAATCATAATATAATTGAACGTAGTTATTCAGAAAGCAGCCAGTCCATAATTTCGGAAAAATGATATATTGATGTTATCGGGTGCAGTAAGGCCAATTCTATGTTCGGCTATAAACAGCCAGAACGCTTTCATATAAAGAAAAACTGTATTAATCACCTCCGGAAAAAGATGTCAATCACAAAAACGGGCATTTCTCAATTTGCAGAAAACGCCCACAAAACTAGAAAAACCTTATGGTACTTTAAAAATCTTTTAAACTGGTCAAATACACAATAAAATTCTTGTTTGTAACATATAAAAAACTTATGTATTCATTGTTTATCGTTTGTTAAAGTCAAAAACATTCAAACTGTTGTGTAGATTTTATAATTCACTCTTTTCACAAAATGGCTATTATCTCAGTTTCACTTTTCTATGGCTGGCTGCTTTTAGTATAACTACGTTTAATTTCAGCCTTCTATAGCTAAATAAATTAAAAATCCGGTCATATGTATGACTAGCGTGCACTCCCGCTTACTGCCAATAACTGACTGAATAAGTGAGTTTTACAATTTTTATACTTCTTGGACCATTCGGTTTAGTAACAATATTTTGAGTTTTTCCATCCCTGGGGCTGAAATTCAGTATTTTCTTTACAAACATTTCTACAAACTCAAAATATTGTAACTAAACCATCTGGTGCAAGAAGAGTAAAAATTGGACAATTGTTTTCAGGCATTGCGTAGTATGTGAAATAAGTCAAAAGTAAAGGAGTCAGCTATTTTACTTAGCCAAAATAAGCAATGGGAAACATTTAAGAAAAAAAATGGACGTTAAAAAAATGTAAATACAGGGTGTTCTTTAAACCCTGTCACATCCGAAACCATGATGATCAGTATGAGCAAGTGAACATATTGGCATATTGAAAAAATATTTACAACGATGAAAAATTTTATAAATTAAATATTAAAAAAAACAAATGGTTGCTTACTTCTGCAGGGGAGAAGCGAGGGGGGCGCGGACGTGCAGTTGACGGTGTATCAGGCTCCCCTCTCCCCCCTCCTCGTTTCTCCCCTGCAGAAGTAAGCAACCAATTGTTTTTTTTTAAATATTTTAGTTTTTAAGAGTTTAGTCGTTCTAAAAATTTATTTTAATGTGCCAATATGTCTTCTTGATCATACTGATCATCGTGGTTTCGGATGTGACAGGGTTTAAAGAACACCTGTATATCATATTTCTTGAGGTACTAATTTTGTACAATTTGTGTAAATCTGTTATTGATCCTGAGCCCATGCAATAATTCTTAATATTAACTTTATATATGTTCGATTGTTGGTTTTAAAAATACAATAAACTAAATAGGGTACATGATGACTAAAGTTGAAAGGCGACCATAGATTCAAATGTTATTTTTAAGCAAGCTGTCACCCGCCTACCTTCGCCGCCATTTTGAATTCAGTGTCAAAAACTCGCAACGTTTCAATTGGAAACCTTTGTAAAATGATGCAATGTTTACCAACTCAACTGAGCGAACAGTAAGTAGGCAACTCGGTGGCCCAAAGACTTATATTTTCTAAAAATGAGTCCTTCCTTCGTCGTCTGTATCAAATGTCTTTTGTCACGCTCTAGAAATTTCCTATTTATAACGAATGATCTTGGTAAGTTGTCCGCTTGTAGGCAGTTGATATTAAAAACTTGTTTTAGCGTATTAGGATTCGATTTCATATAGATTTTTAAATCAACACGGCATTCGTTTCATGATTTAGCCGTTATTTCATCGTCCAACCAACGCAGAAACCCTTTCTTGATTTTATCGATAATGCATATCACAGCCATATACGTAAATTATAATAATAAAATGTTTAAAAATGTGGTAACAACAAGCAAATAGCTCATTATATGGTGTTTTATTGTAATAGGATGGGGAGGCACTAATAATCGATATTAAAACCTCTCGAATCTGCACAAAAATCAATCATTAAAATAATTTTAAAAAAGCCCTTCAGGTACCCCAGCGTCAAGTTATTCGAGGAATTCGAGATCTTAGATATAAGACAATTATATATTTTCAGAATAATAATGTCTGTGCAAGTAAATTATTTTATCAAATCCCAAAAGGAACACTCCCACACTACCAGGAGTCAAACTAGATGATGGGTCATGGGGTCTATCATAAACTCTGAATTCGGGCAAAGAAATTTTAGGTTCCTGGGCCCCAAAATATTAAATATGTTACCCAAAGATTTCAAAACCAAGACCCGGATTCAATTTAACAAATTTGTGAAAAATAAGTTACTGCGTTTAGGTTGAGAAAAATCGGAAAATTTACCAAAAAAAATTCCTAATAAATGAATATTGTATAACTGTTTAGTTTATTAAAAAGTAGGTAGTAATGTAATTGTTTATTTTTGCATAAAAATGTCTGCCTTAAAACAGGTTGTACCTAGTTAGGCAGACTAGACATGATCCAGAGAAATCTATTACCTAAGTGTTTATGTAGTAGATAAAGTTATTGTTATTTGTATTAATAAACTTTGATTATTATTATTATTATAATTAATAGTCATCATTTAGTAAATTCAGACTTCGTCACCTTGCCATGTTGTGAAATTGTTAGCTACTAATAGCACGTACCCTATCAGCAAGTTGGATATACAAATATTGACTAGCATTTATGCATGCATGTTACTTATCTAAATGCGCTGACAAAAGATATACCAATTCCATTAAAAAATATTTAGATTTTTAAAATATCTACGTAGATGTCTATTTTAAATTTTATTGATTTTTTCCTTTATTTACGTGGAAAGTTTTGAACGGACTTTGTTGCAAAATTGTTTATTTTATAAAGCTAGATACAAGTATTTAAAGTTTTCAAAACCTTTAAGCATTTCCGTAAGTATAATATTCTAAAATCAAGGTATTTAAACGCATATACCAGGTCAATAACACGTCAAAGCCCCCGTGTCAACAACATAGAGAAAAAAAATCTTAAATAAACGCCATCTTGTGCTCATTATTTCAAAATTTCCCCAACCGACTAAGCAGAGCCGAGACAATTCGGGGAAATGTAGATTATATTACAAAACAAACAAGTAAAAGTGTACAAAGTCTCTGAATTTAATTGCAAAATAGAATATGTGTTAAGCTGAGATTTGCGATTTGGCGCCCAACGCCGCAACGGGCCGTTTTGACAGTTGTCGGAATTGAGCGGGGCAATTTTCCAAAATAGCACACGTTAGCACGGGATAATGCAGTCCGTAACAAGTTCCTACTGCAGCTCTTTGTGTCGTGTGAATAAAAACACGAATTTCAGGAAATAAAACAAAGCAAATGATTGAGTTGTTTATTTTGGTTTTGTTTTTCAACAATGGACGCCGGTGCTAGTTCTTTGTTCAGTATTTTAAAATAGCGCGTAAAAGTCTTATGACTCTTTTGTCAGAAAACTAGTTATAACTTTTAGCCGATTTAAAGTTGAGTTTGATAATAACGAAGGAAATCACACGATTTTGATAAATTGAAACGCCGTTCTTTCTTTTAAATCCCGCCATTAAAAAAATGGTTAAAAAAAATCATTTTCATTTACTACAATCAAATATGGGCAGAATATTCACCATTTACACAGTGTGTTAAGTGACCACTTTAAAGAGCCAATGACAGGTCATAAGCCCTGTCCTGTAGATGCCTAGAATTCTATATTACCTTCTCTAAAATGTTATTCTTCTCTGTTGTAATAAGTTTATACATTACTAAAATTTAGAAATAAAAATAAAACCTAAAAATGATATAACACATTCAGTAGAAGTTTAAAACAGTTAAAAATAAATGTAAAAATCAAATTAAATAATAAAATATTTTAAAGGATAAATATAACGGAAAAATCAAAAAGCACTGTTTCATATAACTGTTATACTAAAGCCTTAATTAATAGTACTAATATTCAATACAGGAAATCCGTAAAAAAATCTAGGAGTACAAATGGATGAACATCTCTGCTGGCGAGCTCATACTAATGAATAAAGCCGCAAAATATTTTTCAGTCTACACTTACTTAGAAGGTTGCAAAAATTCTTACCCATTAATACTAAATGCACCCTTGTACAAGCATTACTACTACCCATTCTAGATTACGCCGATGTTTCCATGACTGAGTTAAGCTGTGAGCAACTCGATAAACTTGAACGACTTCAGAATACATGCATAAGGTACATTTTTGGTCTTGGGAAATATGACCACATTTCTGATTATCGTAGGCAACTGAAATGGCTCGAAATTAGACAGCGGAGAGACTATCACTCCCTCTCACTTCTGTTCAATGTACTTCATAGTCCTAACGCTCCTATATACCTGCGTGAAAAATTTCAACGCTTATCAGTTCATGGTTTACCTCTTCGTTCTAATTCTCAAGGCACTCTCTTAATACCCATCCACAATTCCTCTTTCTTCTCTAACTCATATAGTGTCCATGCGGCTCGACTGTGGAATCTTCTCCCATCCGCCATCAAAGAGGTTACTTCATTATCTCTGTTTAAATCACGTCTGAAGAAACATCTCTTTTCTCTTCCCCAATCTCTCCTCCTTTCCTTTTTCCTCTTTCCTCTTTTTCCCTTATTCCCATTGAGTAATAGTTTTGATTTAAGGTAATTTATAAACAAATTAGTTTATTTCTATTGTTATATATCTTTAGCTTATTAATATATTTTTCTATTGAATATGTTCTGTAACTTGAATTATAAAAATAAAACTTTTATTTTATTGGTTGGTTGGAAGAAATTGCCATTTGGCAATAAGCCCGCCAATGTACAAATAACATTTTGTACAAAAAGTTAAATAAATAAAAAAAAAATAATAATAATTCGTTATATTTATATTTTTTTTGTTCTTTTCAGAAACCTTTTAATGGATTTGTGCAAAAAACTCAAGACTAAGTGGTGATAATTAAAAAAAAAACAACACAAACGAATGATTGATGCAATGAAAATACTATATTTATGGTCTAATCTAAACAGTGCGTTCAGTATTAAAAAAGCCCAGTCTTAGAACAAAAGATTGGAAGTTAACAGTGACAGTGATTCTTCAATGTCTGTGGTCGCAGCTCAGCAGCTCTCCTACACGGGGCTAACCAACAACAGAGTGCAGCCTTTAAGATGAAATGGTGAGTTTATTTATTTTTATTTGGGAAAAAAACAACAGTTTTTACATATGTATAAAAAAAAATAAGAATACATGTGAACGAAAATTGTGAAAACAGTCAATAAAAATTTTCCACAGTGGTGTAAGATATCGATTAAGTACATTATTTGTATCAAAATAAAAGCAATTAACAATGGTTAGGCACTTAGAAACTTGCAAATAAAATAAAAATACATATACTTATTTACAGTTATAAAAATAAAGTTAATAGAAACAAGATAAATTTAAATTTAAAGAATAAGAAAAGAAAAAAGTTATATATAAATAATGTAAAAGGTACAAAAATATAATAATGAACATACGAATACATACATTATTACTGACATCGTAAAACTAAACGGGTGTACTGTCTATGAGGAATTTTCTATATTTCAAATAAGAGAGATGAAAAATGTTTGCGTGACCGGAGAGAACAGTATTATAATAATGACATGCTCTAAAGAAAAAGTCGTTTTTCCTTGAGTTAGTCCTAGGTACTGGCAAATTAAATGTAGTATGGAGTCTTGTTCTGTTGGGTACAAGGTATTCTAAAGAACTTGTAAGTAAAGGGTAGTCTACGATGTTGTTTACCAGTTTAAACAGGAATATTTGATCTGCAATCACTCTTCTAAACTCCGGAGTTTGAAATGAATTTGGTGTTCAGTGATTTTTTTTTATGTGCATTTTAATCTTAAAAGGCTGTGTTAAAAAATCCTTTCAGCGCGGTGCTGTAGCATTGTGTTACATCAAACAAAAGACGGAGTATTCTGAAGTTCAGACATTTAAAAAAATTGAAACATACTGTTTAATAATTCTTTTTCCATAATTTATGAAATAATACTATAATGTAGGCCAGGGCTCTGATCACAATGGGAAGTTAACAGAGTTATCTTATTTATTGTGTATGCAGACAATTGGTAGAATTCCATATTAAATTTGGTAATGTATCCAAAATAAATCAAGTTTATAGGATTATAATTCTACTTTATTTTTATAAAATACTAGCGGACCCAACAGACATTGTCCTGCCCGAACGTTGGCTTGCCTGCTATTAGCTAGTTGATCAAACATTTTTTTTGTAATTAAATACACACGTTATTTATTTTTGCCATTTTTGAGCTAGTTATTTATTCGTCACAAGGGTTAGTTTTTCGTTTGATCTCTTCATGTGATTGGCTAAGAAGCCTCGTCGCGCTCAAATCAAAATCGTGCAAAAATCACTACTGAAAAGAAAAATGCCCGATTGTGTAGCAAAAGCGGGCAAAAACTGTCCGGATAAATGGAAAAAGACTTTTCATTGATAAGTAGGTACCTAGATACTTATTTATGATTGATTTCCAAAATTAAAAATTATTAATGTTCAAATAATGAATTGTAGTAGGTACCTAGATACATGTTTATGGTTGAGTTCCAAAACATCAATTATTTTTTTGATATATAAAATTCTTTTTGCAACTGTCAAACTCTGGTCTACTTACGAACAGTGGTGCATTTCGTGTAAGAATTTGTTTTTCAAAAATCTAACAAAAGTCAGTTAAAATTATTAAGGCATTACTAAAGATCCATTAAAAATAAGTCGATATGTAGAAATTAAGAAATTGTAAGGAAATTAATTAATTCAGTATCCATGAAGTATAATTTATTTATTTATTCATTCAAAATTACAAAATTAAATATTAATGAACTTATTAAGTCTTTTTAGGCTATGCCCGTGTCAAGCCACAACAACTAACAATAAAAATACATAGTAAAATTAATTAGATCAAATTAAAATGACATAGAATCACAATCTAGAAAAAAGGGTAATGTAATAAATAATCAAATTCCAAAGAATACAATGCAAAAAAGATAACCAGAAATAATTTTTAAAATATAAATTATACAAATTAAGAATCACACATAATCAAATATACAAAATAGTGGTATCATTAAAATCAACAAAATAATAGTTAAATATAGTAGTATTAAAAAAAAAAAAAAAATAATAATAATAATACAAAATAAGAGCATGATTTAAATCAACAGAAAAAGAATATAAATTTATAAAAGCATAATTGAAATAATAATTGAGTTATGTTTTCTAGAAATTCACTCAATTATAGTAAGAAATATAAGGAATAGGAGCAATAAATCATATGCCAAATAATAGTATGTACTAAATTAAATTATACAAAAATACATAATAAGAAAACATAACAATTATCAATACATATAAAAAGTAAATAAAAGTAAAAGAGTATGGCAGAAAAGCAGATTTGTAAATTTTTGCTAATTTCGTACTTTAAAAAAATTGACAACCTCAATTGACAGTTATGGTTTGTAAACGTTAAAATTCAAACACTTTTATTATACAAAAAAACAACATCCTCCAAATTTTTCAAAATATGCAATTCAGTCGAATGCAACCCTGGAAAATCGATGAAAACACAAAAATGCAAAAATATAATTATAACACGTAAGGTAAAAAAAAGCAATCTGTTAATTTCTCTAAAATTTATTGTGCATGCGGAAATAATGATTGGCACAACAGAGAGGATCATTTATTAAGAGTAATTGAATTAATGAACTCTAAAATTAAAATAAAAAACAAATTTTATTTTACATAAAACGGATATTTTTATATCATGTTAAATAATATTTTATGTTTTTAAGATAATGTCGGTCAAATGTCCACTGTCCACCACATAGTTGTTTAATGAACTCTTTTTTTCTATGATTTATTTTGTTGCCTTTAATAATAAGGAATATTTTTATGTTTTTTAAAAATATTTTTTATTTCCTTTTTTAATTACTATAAAAAAAAATACCATATTATTATCTTTTACAGAATATTTTTTTTTTCTTTCTTATGTTACACAAACATATTATAACTGTCCATTATTTATTATAAGAGCAAAAATTTAATAACATTTTCTTGTATACCCACGAACAGCCTTTGTGGGAACTTTTTTATTACTATTTTTCTATTAATATGTATTTCATTGCTTTGTAATTATGCTTTATTTGATTTAATACTCTGTTTTATTATTATGTTTATTGTAAAAAAACAAAAAAAATCCGAGGTCCAATTTTCATTAGTTCTCTTATTAGATGAGCAAAGTAGGGTAAAATAATTTACTACCCTGGCAACACTAATGAAATGTTCATTTTGTTTCTTCGATAATCTGACGGATGGAAAAATAGTTCAATTTTTAAGTAATGCATTTGTTACATACACATTCATTTGCTAAGTACACATGAAATGTGATCCTATTCTGTTTCTTTAAGATACTAACAGTATTTTTACACTTTAAAATGACACGACACGGCAAAGTTGAATTCAAATCAGGAGTTGCGTACTGAGCGCCGTCTACAAAGAAACTAATGCGTCAAAACGTAAACCTACTTGTGTATGAGTAGTTAAGTCGCCTTCTGATTGATGTGCGTTTGCGGTTTCTGGACTTTTCTTAATTCTGTGTATAGATATTATATAGAATAATAACAGTGACCGTAAAAACCTTCGCGCCTATAAGTTCAATTGACATGAAACGTTCAATGCGATTAAGCTACAGCTACACGAGCGTAAATAAATATGAATAATTCAATTCGAACATCGAATAGTCCCACGCCCGCGCCGACAGAAATATTTGCTTGGAATGCAGCCATAGTGTCTCGTCTCTTGTTTTCTGTTTTTCTATGGTGTACTTTTGCGTTTTGGCGCGTTCGCCATTTTGTCAATCAAAAAAAAGTTGACTTTGAGGATTTCAAAAGAAGTCCGCATTCTTACAATAGGGAAATATAACCCTTTAACAATTTTTAATTAATAAGGGTATATGAAATACGGTCGAATTTTTTTTTTGTACATATTAGTAGCATATTTATTTTTTAAATAGAAATATAAGCGTTCTTATGATCTTTTAAATTTGTTGCAACAGAGAGGGAAAACATTTTTGAGAAGAGAAAATGGGAGTCTAGGCATTTACAGGGCTTATGACCCGTCATTTAAAAAAAAAAAATTTGTTTTTTTTTGTTTTTTTACAATAAACATAAATGACAAAACAGAGTATTAAAAAAAATAAAGCATAATTACATAGCAATGAAATACATATTAATAGTAAAAATAGTAAACGAAAAAATCACACAAAGGCATGGCCTGTTCGTGGGTATACAAGAAAATGACAATGAATTTTTGCTCCTCTAATAAATAATGGACAGTTATAATATTTATGTGTAACATAAGAAAGAAAAATAAGATATTCTGTAAAAGATAATATGGCATTTTTAAAGTATTAAATAAGGAAATAAAAAATATTTAAAAAAACACAAAAATATTCCTTATTATTAAAGGGCAACAAAATAAATCATAGAAAAAAGGCTGGTTAAAGTCCCCACTTAACACACAGTGTAACATTTACCATTCTGCCCATGTTTGAACGTCCACATTTCCTCAACTCTTCCATCTGTTGACTTTTGTGAAGCAAAAGAGCTGAAACCTTTATTATGTGGGTGAGATTCATCCGGCTGAACCAATTTACCTACTAGGCTACGCCTGAAAACAATTTTCCAATTTTTCATACTTAGGCAGAATGGTGAATGTTACACAGTGTGTAAAGTGGCCACTTAAACCAGCCAATGACAGGTCATAAGCCCTGTAAATGCTCCCATATTCCCATCTGAAAAGTGTTTTTCCTCTCTATTGCAACAAATTTAAATATGAACAACTCCCTAGGGAGAAAATTTTGCCAGTCTTCAAGCATTTGGACATGCTCAAAACATTGTTCTTATAATCTAAAAAAATGATTGGTGGACGATTTGGTGGCCATTTTCAACGAGTTGTAAAAAAATTCACTATTAGAAAATGGAAATAAAGTTGGGGTAGAGTGGGGTTCGAACCTCGGATCTCTGATCCGTGAGTCCGCAACACTAGTCACGGGACCACAACCCGATTTAAATTTTTAAGTTCCCGCGAAAACAACAACAACAACAAACCTTCACGCCGTTTCCCCGTAAGGGTAGGCACAGAGCAAAGAACGCCACATCACTCTATCTTTGCACACAGATCTCGCTTCCTCTACATTCATACATCTTCTCATGCACGCGCGCCGATTATTCCAAGTTTTGACATGTCCATCTTCAAGTATTTGTTAGATTTGGTCATGCCATGTCTTTTTCGGTCTTCCTCTATTTCTGCATCCATCAACATTCGCTTTGTAGATATTCTTAGCCGTTCTTTCGCTGTCCATTCGCTATACATGTCCGAACCAGCGCAGAGCTCCTTTATTGATTTTGTCGATAATGCTTGTCTCAGTTTTACATAATGTACGGATCTCGACATTTGTGAAACTATCGTACATAGTTTTACCACACTTTCGCCTGAGAGATCACATTTCGACAGCATTCAGCCTACTTTCATCCCTGTTTTTCCAAGTCCATACTTTGCTACCATACATAAGAATTGGGACGAGGACTCCATTGTGAACTGCTAATTTTGCCTCTTGCGACAAAAAAATATTTGCCAAGGTTGATTTAAGTGCATCGTTCACTCTGTTACTCACCCTCCTTTTAATATCTTTCTGTCATTCCATCCTTAGTAAAAATACTTCCCAGATACACAAATTCCTCTGCCTGTTTTGTATAACCCACGAAAACAGTTAATGGTATTAACCACGCCCCAATTTTTTAACTTTGTGACTTACTTACATCTACTACCTGCATCGAATAATTTATTGTTGGTTGCGATTTTTTACAATTAAATTGAAATGTTCATGGAAGCAGAGAGAGAGGGAGGAAAGTAGAGTAGCTTTACAATGTCTTCTCCTTTTTATGAACTTTTTATGTAATATTTTTATTTTTACTTTTTTAGAATTAAATTATTTTTCCCCTCTCCTCCTGCATTCATTAGTGTGAAATCTGTAATTGGTCTTACTTTTTTAATTGTTCTTTTGTACCTTGTTTTATATTAAGACTGTATGATTTCATTAACAAATAAAATAAATAATGCACAAAATAAACTATTTTATCATAGAGCACAATTATATTTTTTTATTGTCCCGACTTGTTAGAAAATTACGTGTTAAGTCGGGACTCTTCAACATATAAAACAAAAACACTTATTAACATATTTAACAATATACAAAATAATCAAAACAATATACAAAATAATAATAGAAAAATATCAATATTAAAAATTTATACATGTCGAAAAATGGAATGCAGAAAAGTTATATAATAATACATGGCAATATGTTATTAATAATTTATATTAATTTTATAATTTAATGCGGTAATTGATTGTTATTAAAAATAAATACAAAACAATACAATAAAGTAATATTAGTAACACATCTACTTATAAATATATACATATACGCACGTTAACATTATTCTCTACCTTCCGTTACAAATACAAGAGTTACTAGATACTCCACCCTGATGCTGCAAAAAAATAAATACAACCTTCGGTCAAAGAGGATTGGCCTACTACTCGGTTAAAGTGTACAATCTACTTCCATTATCCATAAGAACAATTAGTTAGTTCTCACAATATAAAATTGCCATTAAGAAATGGATAGTGGAGGTGGGTTGCGCACGGATCAATGAGTGGATCAAGCCAAATAGGTAAAATGTATGCCCTGCTAATGAATTTTTTTTAATTGGTCTTGTTTTTTATTGTTTATTATGTTAATGATAATTAGGTTAATTGGATTAATTAGTTTTTTTTATATTGTTATTATCATGTTAACTTTGTTAAATAGTTAATCTTAAGCATGTTTCACATTTTGTAAAATGTTTCCCTCGGCACGGGACACCCCAGTGATGGAACATTATTCTGTATGAAAAAAAGAATACAAACAATGTAAAAGTATAAATAAATAAATATATGGTAGAATATGTAATTTAATAAACATAATAATAAAGTTAAAATATATATTTAAAAATAATTATGCATCACTATTGAGTTTATTCAAAGATGATATACATTTAAACGTATATGGATAATAATGAAGATAGCATCGATATTACATATTTATTTTCCGAAGCAATCTTATACATTGGTCTTTACCCCTCTAATACCTAAGTATGTATATGGCAGATAAATAAATTGTAATATTTTGTCAATAAACCATGATTATTATTATTATTTAAATAGGTTTAAAGTCTAAATTTGTTGCAAACGAAAGGGAAAACATTTTTTAGAAAGTCAGTCATAAAGGATGTCACAATCCCTGTAAACGCTTGGACTTCCATATCCCTTCTCAAAAATGCAACAAATTTAGATCTAAATAATTCCATAGGGAGGAAATCCGGCCTGTCTGTAAACATTTGGGCATACTCAAAACATTGTTGAATTAACTAACTGAAATAAGAAGAAGTATAAAAGTGGACAATTGTTTTCAGGCGTTGCCTAGTAGGTGAATTAGTTCAGCCGGATGAATCTCACCCACATTATAAAGGTTTCAGCTCTAGGCTAAATTTCTGGAATGTTTGAGTATGTCCAAATGCTTGCAGACTGGCTGGATTTCCTCCCTAGGGAGTTATTCATATTAAAATTTATTTTAACAGAGTGGGAAAACATTATTGAAAAGGGAATATGGACGTCCAAGCATTTACAGGGCTTATGAACTGTCATTGGCTGGTTCAAGTGGCCAATTTACACACTGTGTAACATCCACCATTCTGCCCATGTTTGAACATCCACATTTCCTCAACTCTTCCATCTGTTGACTTTTGTGAAGTAAAAGCGCTGAAACCTTTATCACGTGGGTGAGATTCACGTGATTCAGGTGATAGAGGTTTCAGCTCTTTTACTTCACAAAAGTCAACAGATGGAAGAGTTGAGGAAATGTGGATGTTCAAACATGGGCAGAATGGTGTATGTTGGTAAAAATTTCTAAAGTTTATTATAAAGTCCTGATTAACTGATTGGCAGATCGCACGGAATCTGGACAGTGGAAGTTAGATCTCGGGTCTGATCAAGTTGGCCACCCCTGGTATAGGATTAAAACATATTTTTGAATGATTTAATTGTTAAACTACATTCCGTTGATTTGATCAACCTCGGATGGCCTCTGTTTTACTTTATTTATATTACAAAGAATATATTGAGCCAAAATATAATATCGAGGAACGTTGAGATGGTTCAATTCTTTGAATTCTAAATATATTGCGTTTAGTGGCTTGTTTTGATGGAGCGACGTGCTCTTCTTGTCAGTGTTTTGTTAAGCAAAGTTTTATGACATATTAATGTCTGTATTTTCAGTAAAACTAATTTGTTTCGCTGTTTATTCGCCACACTAAGTTATTTGTTTATCGACACGATGAAATCTATTTACTGCATTTGTTTTTGAGAAATTAAAAATATTTATCTGTATGAGAGAGGTAGTTAGTTAAAAAACATAAAAGATATCAGAGGCATAATTTTTGAGGATTCTAGTTTAAAGAGTTCAGTTACATTTAATTGTTTAGTTTGTTTGAAAAGTTCTTTAGTTGCTGTTAGATAGGAATTGTTGCACGGAGGTAAAATGAACAGTCTTACGCTTCAGGTACAAGTCCAGGGACTATGAAATATTTTAGTGTGAAATCAACCTTTTAAATAAATATTTCACATCAACCATGTCGGGAATCGAACCCGAGACCTCTTGCATGGCAGGCTAACGCGCTGACCATTACACTTCAATCAACTTTAGTTACCGATGAAGATACTTTAATTTTGAATGCAAATATACACATTTTCATATATACCGATTTTACTTTATTCCGTCTCGATATGTACGGATAAAGATGGCGTTCATAATCGTTCTATTTCACACTCACTCAGAACTGTATTTTCTGTCAGCCTTGACACGGAACATAATAATTAAATTAAATATGATTTTTTTTGCAGTTTATTGTTCACGAACCAGGAAACGTAACGAAATATTATGATGAAATTATTTACACTTTGAAGATTAATGTGAAGATTAAAAGATTGTTTATAATTTATCGTTTCTCTTAAAACTTCTGCTCACTAAGACCGTTTAATATAATAATTGGTGTCTCTAATTTATATCATGTAAACAAAGTCTATTTATACCAGAGATTAATACTCACGTTGCTAATTATAAAATACGATTTGGCTATAGCAAGTTATATTCATCGTCATCATCATCGTCATTTCTCTATCCGCACCAAGTTGTGGTAGTTCTGTACAGTCAACTATTCCTGTCATGATTTTGTGAAGCGGTAGTTGGTCCGCACACACTCTGCGGCATTGTAGAGAAGTGATTCCATGGTAGGTGGAGGCAGTGAGAGTTGATACATAAAACCCACCGGTTTTGTATTTGAGGTATTTTATAAATTTGTTTTGAATATTTTCTATTCTTGTTATATATACTGGGGATTCCATATCTGAGATGCGTATTCCAAATGGTTTCTGACAAACGTATAACATAATGCAATTAGAGCCTTTGGATTATCAAAGTGTTTACTCATTCGAATTATGAAATCTAACAAACTCAATGCTTTGGAGGTAATTTAATTGATATGCGATTCAAAAGGTAGTTTCGAGTCTAAAACAATCCCAAGATCTTTGATTTTGTGCTTTCTCATTAGTAAATTATTGTTTAGTTTGTAATCAAAATTACGAGTTTTTTTTTCCTTGTGAATGTAACACAGAAACATTTATTAATATTCAAAAACAGTTTATTTTCAATACAATAGTCAGTAATTATTGGTAATAATCTTATGTTTTCAACAGCTGAAGCGGATGATATTTAGAATTTTTGTCGTCTTGTAGATTCGCAACACTCATATGAACCCGACTCTTGGCAACTTGGTCCTAGTAATAGTGTAATCGCGTGGATATTATATAATTAAATATATCTTTTACTAGAAGTTTGTAAAAAAACAGACATTAGCGAAAAAAATGTGTATAAATAACTCTGTGGCAGTTGTGTTTAATAAATGATAGAAATGTTTGAACATCGTGTGAAACACGGCGAGAATTGACTTAATTTTATCAATAATGTTTTCGGTTTGTCAAAATTTTGCAGACAAGGACTGGATTCTACCTCAAGGGAGTTTTAAATTTAAAGCATATTTTTTATCAGAAATACCCTTGAAAAAAAATGCTAAATTACTTTATTTTTTAAATGACGCGATTTTGAAGGAACAGCGTTTTGAGATAGCAGAATTATTATAAGAGTTCCTTACTGGTTATCAGATAACCGATTTATTTTTCCATGTCCATGTCCGCTCCCTAGTTGGAGCATATGGTGTCCACAGCGATCCTCCGAGCATCTATGTCAGCTGCCGGCTCCTGTGCATCTTCCCAAGTCAGGTTTGCGTCCCGTAGTTCTGACATGAACTGCCGAGGAACAGTCAGCAGTGGACGTCCAGGGCGTCGAGAGCCTGATGCCTTGTAAAGTAGGCAAGCGTGATTAAGGCTCTCAGGAGGCATCCGCAGCACATGGCCAAGCCAACCGTATCGCCTCAGTGGATGTCAGTTTTCACCGGAGTGCTGCGTCCGTTTTCTTATTACTTCATTCTTTATAAAGTCAAACCACCGCACACCCGAGATTCTTCTGAGACACCTGTTCTTAAAACTTAGAATTTTGCTGTTTTGGGCCCTAGTGAGGTGCCACGATTCGCATCCGAGCTCGATTGTATAGGCGGCATTAGGTTTTCACTGAGTAAATATCTAATCTCCAGACAGCCTTCATGCTGTTGAATGTGGCGCCTGGTATTCCTAGCCGCACTCCCCTTCTTTTTAAAACCTGTCATTTTCCGTAACATATACTCCCAGGTATTTGAAACTCTTGACCCTTCGGTGACTTGGTTGGACAGAGTCAGGGGATTTTGGGCATCAAGGCATGAAGGCATGTTACACAGTGATTTATTTTTACTTCACAATTTTTATTAAAAACACATTTTTTCTAGATCATTCCAAGTCTATCTTTATATGCCGTATTAAATAGACTTCATGAACTTGGCAATAGTTATTCCCACGTATCTGATATATTTATTTATTTATTTGACACTTTATATACATATACAATAAATATACATATAAGGGCGGGCATATTGCATTAAGGCAATGTCTTCCTACCTACCCAAACCGTTCAGTTTGAGAAAATTATAAATACGTGGACATATTGAATCTTACAATTTTATACAAAAATTAAAAGCAAAGATTAACAAAAATAAATTAACACTATACTATGAAGAGTGGAGAGGGGATGGGAAGGAAAGAAGAAGGATAAACAAGAAGGGTTAATAGAAGCACAGCTGACTTCAAAAATATCAGTACCCTTAAAGCTCTCTTCTGTTCCCTAGTTCGACCGCACCTCGAGTATTCCTCTGTTATCTGGTCTCCATATCATGATGTTCACATCAAGAATATTGAATCAGTTCAACATCGATTTTTAAGAAAGATAGGCTGGAGGTTGGGCTTATCCAGAGACCTATATACGTATAATGAGTTAGAAACTACCTTGAATATATCTTCTCTTCAAGACCACCGAAATAAATCCGACCTTAACAAAAACCGACAGAAGCAAAGATTAACAAAAATAAACATATTTAAAAAAAAATAACACTATACTATGAGAGGGGATGGGAAGGAAAGAAGAAGGATAAAGGAACAATTTAAATATTTAGATAGTGACATTTCAACCTTGACTTAAATGTAAATAAAGAAGGGGCGTCTCTAACATTAGTGGGTAGATTATTCCACAATCGAGCGGCTACTTCTGTGAAAGAGGAGGCAAAAAAATTAGAGCGATGACAGGGTATTAAAAGGGTTCTTTCGTTACTAGAACGAAGAGATAGTCCGTGTTGTGAAAGAGGTTGGATGAGATCTCTCAGATAAACAGTTCCTATAGAACAAATCTTTTGAACATTTTCAAAGATGGTGAATGGTAATTTTTTTTATTTATTCATGCATTTCATAATATATGTATATACAGTTTTTTGTTCACTTTGCCTAGCTGTGTGAAACAGTACTTATGACTTTCTTGTTGTTTTACTGTAGAATGTTTTATTATTTAAACTTTCTACTGAATATGCTGTATGATTTTTGGGTTAATTTTTTAAATATAAATCCTGTTTAATTTTTGGTTTAATTTTTTTTTATAAATCTTGGGTAAAAAGAAATTCATGTTTTAAAAAATATATATATATATTAAGCCAAATATGTTAATATTATAAATGTTTGTAAAAGGCAGATTTTCCGTTTATGTTTATATAATAAATAAAATAAAATATATATAATTCCTCTGTGCGTGTGATGTCACTGAACTCCTAAACGACTTAACCGATTTACGTGCGGTTTTCAGAGAAAATAGATCTTTGCGCTGTGCATGTTCGCAAATGTTAAAATCTTCAATCTAATTTGTAAAAAAGAAGTAAGGAGCATAAATGTTTTATTCATCGATCTACCAGGGTTGCATTTGAGGAGAATGCATTTACAAAAAAATGGAAAGATGTTGTTTTTTTGTGTAGGAAAAAAAAATGTTTTTGAATGTTAACAAACAGCAATATTTTGAGTTTGTTCAAATTTTTGTAGACAAGGACTGGATTCAACTCCCTGGGTAGCATTTTATATTAACATATTACAACAGAGATGAAAAACATTTAAGAGAAGGTAACATAGAAGTCTAGGCATCTACAGGGCTTATGACCTGTCAATGGCTGGTTTAAGTGGCCACATTACAAACTGTGTAACATTCACTATTCTGCCCATATTTAAACATCTATATTTCTTCAAATCTTTCATCTGTTGATGTTTGTGAAGTTAAAGAGCTGAAACCTTTATTTATGCGGGTGAGATTCATCTAATTGAATTATTTCACCTACATACTAGGCAACGCCTGAAAATGTTATTTTTTCAATTTCTATACTTCTTCATGGACCAGGTAATTTATCAACAATATTTTGAGTTTGTCCAAATTTTTGTGGACAAGGACTGGATTCAACTCCCTGGGGAGCTGTTTATATTAACATACAGGGGCTATGTATAGCGTGTGAGCTCGCCAATATATGACAGTAAGAATTTTATTGTCTTTGAATTTCCTAGAGTTTTAACCATCGAAAAAAAAGAAGATTGCAAATAAAATCAACAGACAATGGAAATTTGATGTGTATTATTTTAATAGATTGTTTATAACAGAAAAATATGCATTTTTATTTTTTGTAATAAAAACAGTCTAGTAAATTCGAATAAATAAAAATACGCTTTAAATTAACAATATTAATTAAAATGCAAAAATAATATTGAATACTTGAAAAATAAATATTACTGAGTGTTACAAACATAATTTAAAAAACGGATAGCGATTAAAAGTAAAAACTATCTTTAGTTTAATTCTTATAGCGATAAATACATAAATATTATAAAACAGGAGTTATACAAAAATAATATTGTAACTAGGCGGCTACCTACACGGTTAAATTTCGAAACACCACGCAATTTCTTATCTCGGCTACGCTATGTAAAATGAAAAAAAATATTTAAATTAATAATTTCATCACGTCATGAAGTCGCCCCTGGGTAGCGCCTGCTAACGTCAATCAACAAAAACATCCTCGTTTTAATTACAATATTTCGGCTACTCCATAAATCTCTTTTTTTAAATAATTTCCACGTCACAAAGTCGCCCCTGGGTAGCGCCTGCTAACGTCAATCAACAAAAACATCCTCTTTTTAATTACAATATTTCGGCTACGCCATAAATCTCTTTTTTTAAATAATTTCTCACGTCACAAAGTCGCCCCTGGGTAGCGCCTGCTAACGTCAATCAACAAAAACATCCTCGTTTTAATTACAATATTTCGGCTACGCCATAAATCTCTTTTTTTAAATAATTTCTCACGTCACAAAGTCGCCCCTGGGTAGCGCCTGCTAACGTCAATCAACAAAAACATCCTCGTTTTTATAACAGTATTTCGGCTACGCCATGAATTTCTTATAAAAAATGTCAAAACGTCACAAAGCCACTCTTTGAGTGTCGCTACTGACATCATTTACAAAAACATAATTATTTGTGCTTTTTTCAGGTACGCAACATTTTTTTAAATACACCTACCTAACCGATAAAATACTGTTAGTAATTAAACCAAGGTGTGCTTTAAAGTTCCGTATGGCCAAATAATATTTTTTATTATTGGAATATTATTGACATGTAGTTCAAGCATTGCTGCGTTCACGTTGCTTTTCTTCTGAGAGCTCAACTGCTATGTTTTTCTATGGTTATGTTAATGTCATCTGTCATGTATTGGCGAGCTCACAGGCTATACTTACGCCACATACAGCATGATTTTTTATGGATCTCAATCAAATTATTGCCTTAAGTAATATAAATTCCTTATTATTTCTACCCATTTATTTCATTTTACTGGATTTTTGGTTATACTAAAATAATATGAAATTCAATACATTTTTGAAAATCGAATTCGTACATAAGTACACCAATTTGTTGGTGAGAAGACCGGAGTTTTTTTTTTCCTTTATTAGGGCCTTCTACCAAAACTTGATAACATCGGCCAAAAACAAGTTACATTTATAAACATAAGAAAAACATAAACAGAAAGGAATAACAATATAGATACAAACAATAGACAACAAAAATATAAGTACAAGAATAACATCAAAATATCAATTGAAATAATAAACACATATCCAAACCAGCAAAAAATTCAACATAAATTGAAATAGGCGCTAACAGAAAAACCCACCATAACCTGATAGTGCCTATTTAATATAAAAGAGAAACTTACAGTAAAATTAGAAGGAAGATAGAACTTAATATCAAGAAAAATTACAACAAAATAATCAAAATATTAACAAACATAATCTTATATCAATGATAAATTATAACTATTAAACAGAGTTTGACGTTTGCAAAAAGCGTGCCATATTTGAAAAAATATTTTTCTTATGTTTTGGAATTCAAGCATAAACAAGTACCTAAGTACCTACTTAAATTCAATATTAACCTATACTCTAAAATATTAACAATTTTTAGTTTTGGAATTCAAGCATAAACAAGTACCTAAGCGCCAACTTGAATTCAATATTAACCTTTACTCTAAGATATGATTAATTTTTAGTTTTGGAATTCAATCATTTAATTTTTTTTTCAATTACAATTTCGATTTATTTATTTATTCATATATATGTACATTACAAAATGAAATATCTTAATTCATACATATGGAAATAATTAAAATAATTAGGTAAAATTAGGTATATATAAAAAAAAAACACATTAGTGTACATAATATCCAAAAAATAATATGTTAAAAAAAGAAGAGAATCTTGTAACGAAAAACTCCCTCAGAGACGTGAAAAATGTCAATATCCAAAGTGATATTGTTCAACATAGAGATAGCCCTTCCAACAGGCATAATTATTGGCAGGTTGGTCCTGTATATTGGAATGTGAAACAGTCTATGTTGACGCTGTCTAAGGTAATTATCAGGAACATAAAAGCTAATGCTCCGCATAATTTCAGGGTTGTCAATAATACCGCGCAACAATCGAAAGAAGTGCGTTGTTAAATACACATTCCTTCTAGTCTTCAAACTGTAACAAGTATCTATGTACTCACTTGCCTATTTCAGATTATGTTGAAATTTTTGTTGGTTTAGATATGTGTTTATTATTACAATTGATATTTTGATGTTATTCTTGTACTTATATTTTTGTTGTCTTTTGTTTGTATCTATATTGTTATTTTTCTGTTTATAAATGTAACTTGTTTTTGGCCGATGTTATCAAGTTTTGGTAGTAGGCTCCGATTACAAAGGTACTTGTTTATGCTTGAATTCCAAAACATAAGAAAAATATTTTTTCAAATATGGCATGCTTTTTGCAATCGTCAAACTCTGTTTAATAGTAATAATGTATCATTGATATAAGATTATGTTTGTTAATATTTTGATTATTTTGTTGTAATTTTTCTAGATATTAAGTTCTGTCTTCCTTCTAATTTTACTGTAAGTTTCTCTTTTATGTTAAATAGGCACTATCAGGTTATGGTGGGTTTTTCTGTTAGCGCCTATTTCAATTTATGTTGAAATTTTTGTTGTTTTGGATATGTGTTTATTATTACAATAGATATTTTGATGTTATTCTTGTACTTATATTTTTGTTGTCTTTTGTTTGTATCTACATTGTTATTCCTTTCTGTTTATGTTTTTCATATGTCCATAAATGTAACTTGTTTTTGGCCGATGCTATCAAGTTTTGGTAGAAGGCCCTAATAAAGAAAAATAAAAAAAATGTACTCACTTGGCAATGAATTAATGTATTTTCTAAGGTTATAGCAAGCAAACCAACGTTTGGGCAGGACAACGTCTGCCGGGTCCGCTAGTTACATATATATTTTTTTTAAACCGAAAAAAACCCACGCGGTGAGGGGTTAACATTTCCCGATTGACCGAAGTTCTAGAAATATAACCCGGAATCAAACGGTCTTAACATGACCCATATATTAAAATGTCGACTGCATCCGAAGCTTACATTTGTTATGTAAAATATATTTATAGGCTACACAGAACAAACGCAACAAAATGCATTTAATAAATTATTCGTCTGTCTCTGTTAGGATGTCTGTTTATTAAGATACAATCAATATTGAATTAAATTCGAAGGGTGTGATCGCGGTCATCAAACATTTATACGCACCAGGGCCCCGATACAATGGGAAGTTAACAGAGTTATCTTCGACTGTCTATAAAGAAAAACCGATATTTGGGTACGAAAATGAGTAAATTTGCATGAAAATTTAAAATACCTTCGTCGGTAACCTATAATTAACGCATGTTTCAATAATTTGTCTCACTCTGTTCCTTTGAAATATTGCGTATTGTATCTTTTTCAACTTATTTTTAAATGTACCTACATTTAAGATAATATTTAGTTTTGTATAAATTATCCTTACACTGTATAATATTCACCAGTATGAAGATGCCCATTAGAGAGTGAAAGCGCTAATTGGTCAAAATAAATAAGTGGAAGTGTACCAAGTATTTTTTAAATTAACAACTTATACGTAAACATAAGTTATTACATCACTATAATTAAACATTTTTAGCAGAAAAAAATTGTATGCATATTCTGCGTTTCTTACAGAAAACTTAATTTTACTTTGTCGATAAAACTGAAGATAATAATAATAATTTTACATTTACATTTTTTTTCTCACCACAACAGGCCAGGAGGCCTAATTACAGTGGTGAATTACATCACAGAGCACCCAGGCTTGAGAAAAATCACATTTTTAATTTTTGTGTTCTCACCGGGAATCGAACAATCATAGTTTATTAACAAAAATAACAATTGCTTTATCTTTTGTTTTGTCCTCTCCTTACGGGGGTGGTATTCGGATTCTCTGCCTCTGACCACCCAGGGAGTCCTTTATTCAAAGCCGTTCTCTCATTGTAAATATCCGTGTTTTTACTTATGTTTGTTGTGTAAGTTATGTTTGTTGTGCTACCACAGTTTTAAGAAATTGTTTTTGTATATGTGGATACGTTTATTTGTGTAGATACATATTTTTTTAATAAAAAAAACAGAGGCATTGAGGGGATCCTGAGGGGGGGGGGGACGTGTTGGCCTCTGTCCATACGTCCTCCTCTCCCCTCCTTAATCTGCATAGAGTTTGTATTCTTTAGGAATATTTATAATAACTTCCCTCTATGCGCAGCTGACAGAGAGGCCCCCAGGACTTTATAACAGCTGCGGGTGGACGGTGGGCTTAAGGATCTCCCCTCAATAACTTTATCTACTACATACACACTTAGGTAATAGATTTGTCTGGATCATATCTAGTCTGCCTAACTAGGTACAACCTGTTTTAAGGCAGACATTTTTATGCAAAAATAAACAATAACTTGACTACCTACTAGTTAATTTACTATACAGTTATACACATTAATTAATACCATTTATTATTTGAGAATGTATTTTGTGTAAATTTTTCGATTTTTCTTGACTTGAACCCAGTAACCATTTTTTTACAAATTTTATTAAATTGAATTCGGGTCATGGTTTTGCAATATTTGGGTAACATATTGAATATTTTGGGGCCCAGAAACCTAAAATTGCAAAGATAAATGTTAACTTACCATTGTAATCGGGGCCCTGGGCCGCGATTATGAACGCTATCTTCACCGGTAGGCATATAACGATACGGTATAAACTAACATAGATATTTATGTAAGAAAATGAAAATATGTATAGAAATTCAAAATATCTTTGTCGGTAACCTGTAATAAACCATGTTACGAAAAAAAAATGTAAACATATTCTATTTTTCATACAAAAAATTAAGTTTTACTTTGTAGATAAAATTGAAGATAAATTCAACCTTCCCATTAGAACGCGGACCCTGTGCCGCGATCATGAACGCCATCGAGTTGAAAACACTCATCCAGGGTTTTGGTTCTGTTTCACACACAGATCTGAATTCTTCATGCGCCTGGACTCAGAGAATCCATATATCAATTGCATATTATATTATCTGAAAGAAAAATAAATGAAATAAAAATGCCTTTTTAGCTTTCTTTTAAATATATATTTTTAAAATAATTTCTTAAGTAAATAAAATTTAACTTTGCTTTTAAATAAAAAGCTCTGTAAATGCCTAGACTTCCATATTTCCTTCTATAAAAATTCTAAAAAACCGGGTTGTGGTCTTTTGGCTGGTGTCTCGGGCTCACGGACCAAAGGTCCGTGGTTCGAATCCCACTCTACCCCAACTTGATTCCCATTTTCTAATAGTGAGTTATTTACAACTCGTTGAAAATGGCCCTCAAAATTAAATATTTGGGTAAATCATAAGAACGCAAATATTTCTTTAAATAAAAATAAAAATTTTCTTAATCTTGGTTGTTATAAACTAATATTTCACGTCTAATCGAAATCGAACATAAGACCTTCAGTTTAGAAAGTAAACACGCAAACCACTTCACCACGAGGCGGACTCGTCTCAACCCGATAAAATTTTTCGTGATTTTTTATTATTTAACCTGGAAAATCTTAAAGTAAGTGCTTCAAATGTTAATTTTTAAATAAACTGAGTTTGACAGACGCGACGCCGACGTCTACCGATGCCGACGCCACAAATAGGCCGGGAAAGTTAAGAAAAAATATATTCTCAGTGATCACAAATAAATTTCTATTGTTTTGTAAGCGTTGGCCGTCTGTCAGGTGACTGAGTATTGTCTTGCTTCATATTGAGTGTGAATGGAGACGCCTGGGTCGAAAATAACAAGACTGATTTTGATTGATTTATTTAATCTTAAACTTAATCGTTTAATTCATTTAGTTAAATTTTTTGTTTGTTCACTCATAAACAAATAACATATTAACAAATTACAACACATTTATAAAACATTTTAGAGAAGGAATATGGAAGTCTAGGTATTTACAGAGGTTTTTATTTTGAAGCAAAGTCAAATTTTATTTACTTTAGAAATTATTTAAAAAAATATATATTTAAAAGAAAGCTAAAAAAGCAAATTTATTAAAAAAAAAAATCTTTCAGATAATATAATATGCAATTGATATATGGATTCTCTGAGTCCGGCGCATGAAGAATACAGTTCTGTGTGTGAAACAGAACCAAAACCTTGGATGAGTGTTTTCAACTCGATGGCGTTCATAATCGCGGCACAGGGTCCGTGTTCTAAAGGGGCTTATGACCTGTCGTTGGCTGGTTTAAGTGGCCACTTTACACACTGTGTAACATTCACCACTCTGCCTATGTTTGAACATCTTTATTTCTCAATTTTTTTATCTGTTGATTTTAGTGAAGTTAAAGAGCTGAAACCTTTTTTGTTGTGAAGAGATTCATTTGATCAATGTGAAAACATACTAGGCAACGCCTGAAAACAATTTTCTAACTTTTAAACTTCTTCTTGGACCGGTTGGTTTTATTACAATATTTTGAATATGTCCAAATGATTGAATTTCATCCCCCAGGGAGTCATTAAGACTAACAAATTACAACAGGGATAGAGAACGTTTTCGAGAAGGGAATATAAAAGGCTTATGACCTGTCGTTTTCTTGGTTTAAGTGGCCACTTTACACACTGTATAACATTCACCATTTTGCCCATGTTGGAACATCCACATTTCTTCAATTTTTCATCTGTTAATTTTAGTGAAGTTAAAGAGCTAAAATCTTTATTTTTGTGAAGAGATTTACTTGATTATTTATTAAAATTATATTGAATATATAATGTTCTCCATTTCTGTTGTAAATTGTTAATATAAATGACTCCCTAGGGGGTGAAATCCAGTCTTTTGTCTTCAAACATTTGAACAAACTTAAAATATTGTAAATAACATATTAGTAATAGAATGTACATATTAAAATATTATGTCCCTGTTAATACTTTACGAATTATTTATTTATTTCTCTCTGAATCAATTATACGATACGATATATATAACTTCCTGGGGGTTATCAAGTGAAACTAATATTAATTTTATTCAAACTTTGCAAAATTCTATGATCAAATTGCTACTACATGAAGATGTATACCGCCAGAGACACACTATTTCAATAACATTAATGTATAAATCTGTAAATAAATTATCTGTTAGGGCTCTACTTTGGTACAAATTAATTTGTCAGGATGCTTAAAATAATATGTGTTGGTGTTTCATACATAAATCTTAATGTGTTGGTTGGTGTTTCTGGGAAAGGTGAACAAAAAACTGTATATATTATGAAATGCATGAATAAATAAATATAATTACCATTCACCATCTTTGAAAAAGTTCAAAGGGTAAATATATCAGATACGTGGGAATAACTATTGCCGAGTTCATGAAGTCTATTTAATACGGCATTACAAGTATACACTGTCCGTGAATTGTTGCTACAAAAAGGTGGCACCTGTCTAGTCATTCATATATACGCACTAAAATGACAGCTTCAGTATAACGTCATAGTTAAAGATAAAATTCTCTCGACCGACTTCAAAGATATACTACCGATCCCTCCACCATCAAGTTTTTTATGTAAGTACATTAGTTTATACCGACGGGTCTAGAACCCCTCGATACATTTATCTACGCATTAAAAGTGACAAAAATTTTGTTCCACCGAGCAATTTTTCCTTTAATTACGATTTATTTACATTTTTAATCGTTCTGAGGTTGGAACTTTTTTTTCGTAAAAGCCTATTAAAAATATGAGAGAGAAATAAGTAAATTTTTAAGTCGAATTAAATTCCGACATAACCGTCAGTTTTATAAAACAAACGCCTACATGCAAAAAACAATGTCACTAAGTTCTGTCCTATTAACATATCTAGGCGTTAGAAAGCTACCACTGAAAAAAAACCAGTTTTATATTTTTTCCACCTGTTTTACTATCTTTCTAAGAGAACTTATCGAGAATCGGCCTTGTTATCGCTCAGTACTACCTCAGTAGATAAATAATATCGTTTTGGCAATGGTCAAAAGTCATATAAAAATCACGTTCAAGCGAGCATTTTTTTGCTTTGAAGTGGGCACTTTTTATCACAGAAGCCTATTTAAAATATAAATGAGACATATTTGAAATGTCAATGAAGTAAGAAAGGCAGACAAATTTTTGCGGTCATTCATTGGTTCGTTTCGATCATATGATGTCGATATGGCAAGTAGATAGAACATACCGAGATAAGATATAAATAGCACATAAGATAAGTGTATCGTCTCGATATATACAGATGATGATAGCGTTCATAATTGAGGCCTAGGTAAATAAATGCCTGTACTTCGAACGTCAGCTGAATATTTATTACCTACTCAGATTTTTTTTTTTTTTACTTTTATTAATTCTATTCATAATCGGTCATGTTACTTTATAGACGATGTTAGAATAAGATGAACTGTTTGGTGTCAATTTAATGCCAAGATATTTATTGTAAAACAAAAATCAGATTTGAATTATGATTAATACGCTTTCGAATGTTTGTTCTGAAAATAAATTATGGTAAAATAAATATTGCGAAAGTTTCATTAAAAAAATAAAGATTTTGATTCGATAATTTTTTATTCAATTTAGTTTATTGAAATAAACAGCACTTAGTGCCTTTTGCATATTAGTTTCATACAGAATAAAATACATACACGTAAATGGAATTATAAGTCAAATATAGTATTTAAAACAAATTATTACTAAACAGTTATTTACAAATTAAGGAGTAAAATAAAAGATACACATTTTAAAAATTATATTACCAGTCTATATTTATTACCATATCACCAATATTTGGTCATAGAAATATTTTGAAGCTGTAAAAAAAACTATAGTCCTCAAAATATATCTTGATTAGAATGACAGCTGTCAAACTAATTTCATTAGTGATGGGAAATTACTGATCACTGATCAAATCGATTTTATCACTTATTTCATGTAATCATGAAACTCTGTTTCCAAAATTTTATATAAAAAACGAAAAAACAAGCCTATTAATTTGTGTTGAACATAATTGTTCACCAAAAAATGAGACATTTATACTTTTTTCATGAACAACATCAAACGATTATTTTTTTTATTCGATCAATTTACATTGATCAATCTTAACGTTTTTGCAAAATGATGTAACCTTGTAAGAACGTCATTAATAATTAGGTTCATTTTAGTTTTAAAGCTGATTTTACATATTTCTTTATTTTTTTTATTTAATGCACAAAATACACAATTTTACATAGACACAATTATATGTTTTTTATGTCCCGACTTGTTAGAAAATTCCGTGTTAAGTCGGGACTCTTCGATATATAAATCAAAAATATTTATTTACATATTAAAACAATATACAAGTAATCAAAACAATATACAAAATAATCAAAACAATATACAAATATATACATGTTGATTTATGTTTCAAGCATTTTAATAAAAAAAAAATTAACACGCCTGATACAAATAATTTTTCGTGTGTCAATATAAATAACTCCTTTGACGTTACTACAAAGTAATGTCGTCACTTTTTCTGACAACTGTAATTCTAATCATGTTTAATTTTGAGGACTATAAGAAAGCAACATATATTAATAAAAAAAATAAAACAATTTTGAATAACACTAAACGATAAATATTAGCATATATCTACTTACCGACTTTGTATATATACCGGTTTCGACACGTACCCGTCTCTTCGTCAGGACACTCACTACACTAACATGCAAATATAAAAATACACTTTCACTTTCACCATCACCGTAGTATACTCGTTTAAAGTATTTACAAAAAAATACAAAAAATAAATGCAGAGTTATAGGGGGATGCAAACACAACCTATTTTGTTAATTTAATATTTGGCAAACATTTTTTTCCTAACTTGTAACTAATACTGTAATAATTTTTGAAAAATGCATTTGAAGAAAGAAACAATATTATTTTTTATTTTTTTACACATTTATTTATTTATATATACGCCCAATGGGCATTTTTAAGGACATATTTATGCATAGAAAACTTTTATAAAGGAAAGTCGAAGACACAATGGTACATGATAGTAGACTTAGTGGGAGTGAAAGCGGAAGAGAGGTGTTTATATTCAGTGATCGTTTGAAAGAAGACAACTTGTTATCAAAGAAATTAAGACTGGTATGTTTGTTGGCAGACCCAAGAATTCTGGGCATAGGGGAATGAAAACCATATGGAACTAACTGCTAGTGGCCACTTTGCACACTGTGTAACATTTACCATTCTGCCCATGTTTCAACATCCCCATTTCCTCAACTCTTGCATCGGTTGACTTTTGTGAAGTGAAAGAGCTGAAACCTTTATCACGCGGGTGAGATTCATCCGGCTGAACCAAATCACCTACTAGGCAACGCCTGAAAACAGTCTGCCAATTTTTATACTTCTTCTTTTACCAGGTAGAAATTAATTTAGGTAATAATTAGGCAATGAATTTAAATATGAATAACTCCATAGGGAGGAGATCCAGCCAGTCTGCAAGCATGTGGACATACTCAAACATTGTTAAAAGATTAGTTTGAAAATTTTATTACCAGTATTTTATTATTACCATATTACCAATATTTGGTCATAGAAATATTTTGAACCTGTAAAAAAAACATATATTAATAAAAAAATTGAGTTTAGAATTTCACGTTAAACTTTATTTGCCATAAATGTGTACAGTAGAATATTAGAACGAATTAAAAAAAAAATATGTGTGTCTTTATCTTATTTTTAAATGAAGTTGATTTACCTATCGGCTGGAAAGAGAATAAATTTATTTTTATCTATTGCTATATTTTATCTTTAAGTTAAACACATCTAATCCATACAGCGCTGCTGATAATCAGTCTATATGACTTTTTTAGCAGTGCCGATGTACTAAATATATTACTACTACTACTACTACTACCATCACGCCATTTCTCCGCAGGGGTAGGCAGAGAGAATGGACCGCCACACACGTCTATCCTGGCATACATTCCTAGCTTCTTCCACATTCATACATCTTGTCATACATGCCCTTCGGTTTTGTCTGCTTTTGACATGACCAGACTTAAGATTTTGGTTTATCTGATCATGCCACGTCTTCCTTGGTCGTCCTCGTCTCACGTTGCCGTTCATTTTCGCCATATATACTTGTTTTACTATTCTTTCGTCGTCCATTCGTTCCACACGTCCAAACCATCTGAGAGACCCTTTCTTAATCTTATCAATTATACTTGACTCAGATTTACACTCTCGCCTGATTTCATCATTCGTAACCCTGTCATACATTGATTTCCCACACATTCGTCTAAGAGATCGCATTTCAACCGCGTTCACTCGGCTTTCATCCTTCCTCTGCCGGTTCCATGTTTCACTTCCATACATAAGTGTCGGGACTAAAACTCCGTTGTGCACTGCCAGTTTAGCTTCGATTGACACATTTTTATTAGAGATTACCGTGCTTAGTGCTCCGTTCATTTTGTTGCCCGCATTCACTCTTCTTTCAACATCTTTTTCTTCTCTTCCATCTCTTGAAAACATGCTTCCCAGATACACAAATTCTTCTACTTGCTCGAGACATTCGTTGTTTACATTTATTATGCAGTCAGTAACCTCACTTCCCCTTTCAAATACCATCACTTTTGACTTACTTTCGTTCATCGCCAATTCGCTCTCCAGGCATACATCATACATTCTAGAGACTATTTGCTGCAAATCATCCTTGCTGCTTGCTAACAGAACTGCATCATCAGCATACAACAAGCATACAACTAAATATATTGTATATACATATTATTGTTTGGCTTTATTAATATATGTTTATATTGTACTTTTTAAAATTGTCTTTTTGATAAATGTAAATCTTATAAGTTAACTTAGATTGTAAGTATAAGATTGTATAAGTATACTTTTCTGTAAAAATGTGTTTTCAATAAATAAAAAAAATTAAGTAGTTTAAAAGTATAAAAACATGTCAAGCGTAGCTGAGAAAAAACAAAAGAATTACAAGTATATCAAGTAATTTTTAAAATTTGAAAAAGCAATATTAAGATTTCAAACCACAGGTAGTTAATAAAATTTGATTCAAGCAATATTAGCAGCAAAAAAAATTCATTAAAAATAACAAAATTAAAGTATGTAAATAGGCGAATGTAACACAGTGTGTAAAGTGATCACAACCCTGCTGATGACAGATCATAAGCCCCGAAAATGTCAAGACTACAATAATTTTCTAAACAACTTCGCCTCTGTTGATAAAATATTTAATATTATGATAATAAATATTCTAGAGATCATATTGTTTTGGCGGCGTTAATAAATGTTATTCATTCTAAAGAGAGTCGGCGACCTTCGACAATAATAAATCAAGGAATATAGGTTACCTGAAAACTGCACAGAAGAAAAATCTAGTTTAATATACAAACACACTCATTCACAGCGAGGATTTTGGAAAAAATGGCCGGCGCGCAATTTTCTCTCTGACGTTTCAAGGTTCCCGCGTATTTTTGACGTCTATTGTCTATGGTGTGGCGTTCTGTTGATCGCGGGTCGTCTGAGGTCCGAGGTGCCTACCGAGGCAAGGTTGCACGTCATCGGCTTCCGCGCGGAATTATAATTTGAATCTTAAAGATGGCGCGTGGCAGTTTGAAATATTATTCTGAATGTCAAAACTGACGTGAAAACGAAATGAACGCCAGGACGATACCGGCAACGTATGGTTTTAGGTTTTTACTGATGGTGCTTGTTTCAATTTATGTTGAAATTTTTCAAGTTTGGTTTTGTAGTTTATATAGCGCCATTTTGTGAAAATCACCTTAAAGGCGCTGTACAATAAATAAATATCTCAGCACGTCTTGCAGCTACAGAGCGCATGGACGGTTGGGATTCTAGTTCTTCGTCTCCAATTATGATACGAAGAAGCTAAATTACAGCACGTCTTGCCTCTACAGAGCGCTCGGACAATAAGAATTTTTTATATTTCTTACAAAAAATTCTTATTGTCAATGTAAGGTAAAATAAAGCAATCTGTTAATTTCTCTAAAATTTTATTGTGCACGCGGAAATATTGATTGGCACAACAGAGTAGATAAGTAAAGGGTCATTTAATAAGAGTAATTGAATTAATGATCTTTAAACTTAAAATATAAAATAAATTTTATTTTACTTTAAAAGGATATTTTTATATGGTGTAAAATAATATTTGATATTTTAAAGAAAATGCCGGTCAAATGTTAACCACAGAGTTGTTTAATCCGAGGCCCAATTTTCATTAGTTCTCTCATTAGATGAGCAAAGTAGAGTAAACAAATTTACTACCCTGGCAACACTGACGAAATTTCCATTTTGTTTCTTCGACAATCTGACAGATGAAAAAATAATTCAATTTTTAAGTAATGCATTTGCTACATAGACATTCATTTGCTAATTACACGTGAAATGTGATTGCATCATGTTTCTTTAAGATCCTAGCAGCATTTCTACACTTTAAAAGCACACAATACGGCATAGTTAATTCAAATCAGGAGTTGCGTTCTGAGCGACGTCTACAAAGAAACTAATGGGTCAAAACGTAAACCTACTCATTTATGAGTAGTTGAGTCGCCTTCTGTTTGATGTGCGTATGCGGTTTCTGGACTATTCTTAATTCTATGGATATTTGTTACAATCAATATAGCGTAAAGTTTCCGCAAATTAAGTTTTGTAAAGTGTCTATTGAAAAAAACATAAAAATGTCATTTTTCAATAAAAAAAAATAAAAGCGCCATCTATAAATAATTAGTTTAATATTTTAGTTTGGAATCACCTTAATGAGGAACTTCAGCCCTACGGGAAATTGGATACAATTTTTTTTTCTTACGCGGGGTAAAAATTAGAGCATTAAATTGTACGGCAAAGTTTCTTGAAAATGTACAGAAAAAATAATAAAAAATATTTTGATAAAAACGCACTATTTTTAATGACGTCACTGGTTCATGTGAATCAACCTATGATTTGAGAGCTATGGAAGATTTCCGGTCTGCTTGTCGCTTCTGGACCAATGGGAAGAACTGAATGAGAATAAGCGGAAATGAACCTCTGACGTTACACGCGGAGTTATTTCAGAAATACAAAACTTTGAAAAATCGTAGCGCCGATAATACGATACATAAAAATTTAAAAAAAATTTTTTTACTTAGTTTAACAGTCTATTAACAAATACTTTTTTTTTTAAAACTACTGAACTTCCTCATTTCAGTGTTTCAATCGAATATTAAACCGAATACTGAACATATAAAAGCTTGCCCAATATGCCGAATATGAATAATCATTTATTTATCATTTATTTATTCATATATATGTACATTACAAAATAAAATATCTTAATTCATACATATAGAAATAATTAGGTAAAATTAGGTATATGTAAAAAAAACACATTAGTATACATAATATCCAAAAAATAATATGTTAAAAAAGTAAGAGAATCTTGTAACGAAAAACTCCCTCAGAGACGTGAAAAATGTCAATGTCCAAAGTGATATTGTTCAACATAGAGATAGCCCTTCCAACAGGCATAACCATTGGCAGGTTGGTCCTGTATATTGGAATGTGAAACAGTCTATGTTGACGCTGTCTAAGGTAATTATCAGGAACATAAAAGCTAATGCTCCGTCCGCATAATTTCAGGGTTGTCAATAATACCGCGCAACAATCGAAAGAAGTGCGTTGTTAAATACACATTCCTTCTAGTCTTCAAACTGCTGTAACCGAGCATACCCTGGAGGAACTCAGTGGGATAAAGCCATGGATAATATCCGCACTCCCTCATGTAGAGAAACCGAAGAAATTTCTTCTGAACCCTCTCCACCATAAGAGAGTACTTCAACTCACACGGTCCCCAAATCATCGAGCCACTCTCGAGTCTACTTCGCACCAACGAGTTATAAAGAATAATGACGCACCTTTCATACTACAGACGTTCTACAATCGTTCTAAAGAGGATCCCATAGGCTAGGGATGATGTTATGTTCCGCTCTAGATCTTTCCAAGATCATTAGTCCAAGGTCCCTCGGGAGGAAATCACATCTTATGTTGAGAAATTCTACTCTCTCTCGTCAATTTTCATTTTTAAAAGTTCGCATCTGACTTTGTTCACAACACATAATTGTGTATTTATGTCCTCTCCTTTTAAAGACTAGTATCAAATAACTTTTTATAAGCATATTTGCTGGTTTATATATATTTGTTTTAATTTGCCATGACGTATAACTAATTTATTATCATTATTTGTTTACACTTAAGTACATTTCTTAAAACAAACTTATCTACTTTGTTGTGTCAATTAATATTTCCGCGTGCACAATAAAATTTTAGAGATTTTTTTTAATTTTATTTATTTAGTATTTCACAGTTTTAAAATGTACATAGTTTATTTGTTTCAGGTCCCGACTAGCTAGGAAATTCCTGTGGAAGGACCTTATTTTTTTCATGTGTTTTTTTATTTTTAATTTCATTAAATGATGCTTAATAAATTCAAAGAATAATAATAACATTAGAAAAAATCAATATAAATATAAATTAGAAAACATGCAAGTAATAATAATAAAAATTGAATCATAAAAATAAATTAGAAAATATGCCATTAATAGTAAATAAATGATTGATGAAAGCCATCTGAAATGAATTAACAGATGGCTTTTTTTACCTTACATTTGTGTTATGGTTATATTTTTTCTCATAGTGCAACATTACGAATACGCTCGGCGAAAGTAGGGCATAGTGGGGGGATTTTTGGACAAGTCCGATGTATTCAAACATGATTCTACGCTCCTCCTGTCTTTTTTAAAATTCTATGGCTGAGCGTTTTACAAGAAGGAAGTTTGACAGCTGAAGTTGCGATGTCTCATTCGATTGTCAATGCCGAGTGCTTTGAGGCACTCGAGATAAAGTCGACTGATTGATCGATCGACGGCATTCAATCGACTGAATTACGGAAGTCGCATCCGATTCTAAAGACGAACGAGTCCAGCATAAGGCCCCTGACGCGACTGTATACCTATCCAAGGCGTAGTTTTCAATAACACACGTTCTCTGCTTTATGATGTGTTAGTTTTTATTTAAGAAAACGTTAATTTTTGTTTGTTTTTCCTCTTAATCTGACCGAGGTCGATCTCTCAAAACAGCAGGGGAGAAATTTGTTTACTAGTTTAGTGAATCATAGGCCCACTTTGTTCGTATCGTCTAAATCCACACGCCACGGCAAAATTGGGCGGATTGATATTTCATTATTCTCTCTTCTTCTTCTTTTCCACATCCGCTCCTAAGTGGAGCATGTGGACATCACCAGTTGCCTCCAGGAGACCCTATCACCAGCCAGCACTCTCGCTTCTTCCCATGTCAATCCAGCGCCTAAATAAAGTCTAAACATCGTCATTGACGGCCTTCCAGGACGGCGTGATCCCGCAGGTTTAAAGAAGAGGCAACTAGGGTTTAGGTTCTCCCGAGGCATGCGCAGCACGTGTCCAAGCCAGGTCCACTGCCGCATCCTCAAGACGCTCGTAACAGGAGTCAGCTGCGTCCGTTCTCGGACTTAAATGTTAGTTATAAAATCGAACCACCTTATACCCAACTTATATATATATATATTTTTTATCTCTCATTGAATACATTTTTGGTATTTTCTTAGGTGAACCTTTTCTTTTATTTCTTTCTTATTTTATTTACATTTTTTAGATCTTAATTTTAATATGTACTTTTAACTTTCTTATTATTTATATTTTTTTCTGTACATATGAATTGAAATTATCGATTTACTTTACTTTGTTTAATTCATTTTTTATCTTTTTTTTATTACATTTATGAGCACACACTATTTATATATGTGTTTATTTTTTTCTTATATTTAAAATACATTCAAGTAAATTACTATTCTTTAATTTCAATTGTATTATTTTACTCTATTTTCTTACTTTAAAAAAAAAAAATTCTCTAAACTATTTATGTTTATTATTTTATACGTATACAGTATTATGTCTGTACTCTTTTTATTTGATTATTAATTAAAACTAATGTCTGAGCACCCGATGACAAACTGTTATTGAATAGTTTATCGGGACAAAATATATCTTAATACTTTGTTTTCTTTATAATGTATTAATATTGTAATAATGTGTATATTTTATTGAATAAAGACCTATTGAAATTGACAAATTGACCTAATATTCTTCTCAAGCTTTAATATTTTCAATTGAATCGGCATTCACTTCGTAACACTTCATTATAAATTATTATGAAAATAAAACTTTGTTATCAGTGTTAGCCGAGCGATGTCTTCCCACACATTAAATCTTAGATTTACTTATTGCAACTTCCACTTATGTGCTAAATTTTAAGAAATAAATTCGACTTAATGTTTTGTCCATGTTTTCATATCTGTACTTAAGATAACCATCCATTCATATGCCAACACCTTAGATAAGAAAAAAAAACCCCTGCTCTAAGTTTCACTGATTAATCTGTTTATTTTTTGTTTAGATTCGATGACATTGTGAACAATATTCTGTGTTTATTATACTAGTTTTATATCACCCGTCGATGGGAGGAGTGCTCTCCCGAAACTATAGTTGTGTTCTTGAAAAAGAATTTTTTTAAAAAAATTGTGTAACACTGATAACAAAGTTTTATTTTCATAATAATTCATGATAATTCTTCTCAAGCACTTACTTTCAAAACTCAGAAGTTTGGTGTTTTGAGCTTTGGTAAGGTGCCAAGATTCACGCTCATATAGGAGAACTGGCATTATACAAGAGTTGAATAATCGGCGTTTCGTTTTGACCGAGTATAGACTAGAGTTCCAGACAACACGCATCATGTTAAAAGTTGCTCCAGCAATTCCTAGGCGGGTTGCGAGCTCTTTATGCATGCTTCCATCCTCAGTTATATGAACTCCCAAGTATTTAAAGCTGTCAACTTTCTTAATATTTCTTTGATATTTTATTATACACAGGAACCTCTTTTTACGCGGGCAATACGTTCGACGCAGTCCTACCGCGTAAAAAAAGTCAACTAAAAAAGAAATATTAGTGGACAGATTTCGTTGCATAAAAAATAATTCTGGATTTCAAAAATACGTTTTTTTTTCAATTAACTGAACTTAAATTTTTTGAATAAATATAACTTTACAACATTTCTCTCTGTCCTGAGGTGGTATTCTGAATAATCTCTACCTCTAGAGAGTGATTAATTTGAAGATTTGCTTTTTTTAAATTGCAACGACACTTTGCTTCATATCTGGCCACACTGATGATTAAACGTCAAAAAAATATTACTACTACCATCACGCCATTTTCCCGTAGGGATAGGCAGAGAAAATGGACCGCCACACACGTCTATCCTGGCATGCATTCCTAGCTTCTTCCGCATTCATACATCTTGTCATACATGCCCTTCGGTTCTGTCTGCTTTTGACATGACTAGACTTAAGATTTTGGTTTATCTGATCATGCCACGTCTTCCTTGGTCGTCCTCGTCTCACGTTCATTTTCTAGTCTAGGCATCTACAGGGCTTATGAACTGTGTGTAAAGTTAAAACGTTACACAGTGTGTAAAGTGGCCATTTAAACCAGCCAATGACATGTCATAAGCCCTGTAGATGCCTAGACTTCTATATTACCTTCTCTAAAATGTTCTTTATCCTTCTTGTAATATGTTAATATTAACAGCTCCCCAGGGAGTTATCCTGGTCTACAAATGTTTGCGCAGACTCAAAATATTGCTGATAAATCCACCTGGTCCATGAAGAAGTATAGAAATTGAAAAATTAAATTTTTCAGGCGTTGCCTAGTATGTAGGTGAAATAATTTAATTACACGAATCTCACCCGCATAAATAAAGATTTCAGCTCGTTAACTTCACAAACATCAACAGATGGAAGAATCGAAGGAATATAGGTGTTTAATTAAAAACTAAGGGCTCCTTTTCTATTCCCCGAATTACTAATTACTTCGGAGAGCGAACATTAAATTGCGTTGTTCCAAGATTGTTCAATGATCTCCCACAAACCATCATTAACATGAAAAATCTTCAAATGAAAAAAAAAGAACTGAAGAAATATCTTCTAGATACTTTATAGTGCCTGTTTATAAATAAATCTGTAAAATATAAATAAAATGTAATATAAACCTGTCATAAAAAAAAATGTGTCCCACCGAAAAGTCTTTAGACTTAGTGGGTAACAAATTCTTATATGTATTTTTTAATTATAAAATAAACGCTGCTCTGCAGCACTGAAACTGAAACTGAAATATGAGCAGAATGATGAATGTTACACAGTGTGTAAAGTGGCCACTTAAACCAGCCAATGACAGGTCGTAAGCCCCGTAGATGCCTAGACTTCTACATTACCTTCTCGAAAATATTCTTCATCTCTGATGTAATATGTTAAATACTTAGTTATAAAAATACAACAACAACAACAAACCATCACGCCGTTTCCCCGTAGGAGTAGGCCGAGAGGAGCCAACGCCATAACACTCTATCTTGGCATACAGACCTCGCTTCCTCTACATTCATACATCTTCTTATGTACGCACGCCGATTATTCCTACTTTTGACATGTCCATCTTCAAGTACTTGATGGACTTGATCGTGCCATGTCTTTCTCGGTTTTCCTGGTTTTCTGCATCCATCAACATTTGCATCGTAGATCTTTTTAGCCGTTCTTTCGCTGTCCATTCGCTCTACATGTCCAAACCAACGCAGCACCCCTTTCTTGATTCTGTCAATAATGCATGTCTCAGCCTTACACACTTCACGGATCTCGACATTTGTGCACCTATCATACATCGTTTTACCACACATTCGCCTGAGGGATCGCATTTCGACAGCATTCAACCTACTTTCATCATTATTTTTCCAATTCCACACTTCGCTCCCATACATTAGAGTTGGAACTAGAACTCCGTTGTGAACTGCTAGTTTAGCCTCCTGCGATAAACATTTGTTTGCCAAAGTAGATTTTAGTGCACCGTTCACCCTGTTCCCGGCACTCACCCTCCTTTCAATATCTTTATCGGCCTTTCCGTCCCTAGTAAACATACTTTCCAGGTACACAAATTCTTCTACCTGATTCAGAATATCTCCGTTCACGCTGATCTCAAATACTGTTTATGAATTTGAGTTTTTTCTCATGCAATACAGCTATTGGGCGGACGCGTATTCTTTGCGTGATTTATTTCCGTCCGGGCGATGAACATTGTATCATTTTTTAGAATTACTAGGTTTTAAGCAATGCCTTGACCTTAATTACCTCAATATAATCAGCAAAGCTTGCCCGCGGGATCTTTAATGGACCAAGGATAAAATGCAATGCTCAAAAATTCAATCCGAAATTAAAGAAATATTTTAATTATCGAACTACGAGTATTTCAGACCTGAATTCTTGCGAATACAAAAAAGGTTTTGTATTTTGGTACTAAAGGAAGTAATATAATTTATTACAAGAGAGATTAATAACATTTATGGGAAGGAAAATGAGAGCCTAGCCTTTTACAGGTCGTAAGACCTGTAAATGGCTGGTTTAAGTGGCCACTTTTCATACTGTTTGACATTCACCATTATACTTACGTTTTTTTTTAAAGTTTGATTTATTTTTACAAATAAGTAACTTACATAATTGTATTTTTGCTCCCGCAAAGCCGAAGCTTGTCTGCAAGTTACATTATTTATATTTTTTAGTACATAGTTTAATAATAAATTGCACAAAAAGCTTTGATAAAAGTCCCAATCAGAATTAGCTCCCTCGGTACATTTGAAAATCTTAATGTAAAATCTATAAAACAACTTTATGTAAAAGCTTTGTTACTATACGCACGTAAACATTATTCTCTGCCTTCCGTTACAAATACAAGAGTTACTAGATACTCCACCCTGATGCTGCAAAAAAATAAATACAACCTTCGGTCAAAGATGACTGGCCTACTACTTGGTTAAAGTGTACAATCTACTTCCATTATCCACAAGGACAATTAGTAAGTTCTCACAATATAAAATAAAAGAATAAAAAGCTAAAGATGTATAAAAATAAAAATAAACGTAATAAATTACCTTAAATCAAAACTATTACTCAATGGGAAAAAGGAAAAAAGAGGAAAGAGGAAAGGAGGAGAGATTTAGGAAGAGAAAGGAGATGTTTCTTCAGACGTGATTTAAATAGAGATAATGTAGTAACATCTTTGATGGTGGATGGGAGATGATTCCACAGTCGAGCCGCGTGGACACCATATGAGTTAGAGAAGAAAGAGGAACTGTGAACGCATACAGATCTCGCTTCCTCTACATTCATACATCTTCTCATGCACGCGCGCCGATTATTCCGACTTTTGACATGCCCATCTTCAAGTATCTTGTTGGATTTGGTCAGGCCATGTCTTTCTCGGTCTTCCTCTTTTTCTGCATCCATCAACATTCGCATTGTAAATATTCTTAGCTGTTCTTTCGCTGTCCATTCGTTCTACATGTCCAAACCAGCGCAGAGCTCCTTTCTTGATTTTGTCGATAATGCTTGTCTCAGCCTTACATAATGTACGGATCTCAACATTTGTGCATCTATCGTACATAGTTTTACCATTCATTCGCCTGAGAGATCGCATTTCGACAGCATTCAGCCTACTTTCATCCCTGTTTTTCCAAGTCCATACTTCGCTCCCATACATCAGGGACGGGACCAGGACTCCGTTGTGAACTGCCAATTTTGCTTCTTGTGACAAACATTTATTTGCCAAGGTCGATTTAAGTGCACCGTTCACTCCGTTCCCGGCACTCACCCTCCTTTCAATATCTTTCTCAGTCATTCAATCCTTAGTGAACATACTTCCCAAATACACAAATTCTTCTACTTGTTTTAGTATAACTCCATTCACAGTGATTTCACATTAAGTCATACTTTCATTTCTTTCAAAAACCATCACATTCGATTTATCGACATTCATAAGCAAATCGCTTCTCTTGCATACATCGTAGACCTTTGTTACCAAGAATTGCAGTTCCTCTTTGTTGTTAGCAAGGAGTACAGCGTCGTCAGCATACAAAAGACAATTGACATTTAAATCACACATTTTTGCTCCCATTATTAAGCCTTTCAGTTCTTTCATGTCGTTATCGATATACACGTTGAACAGCCATGGTGACATCACACATCTCTGCTTCACCCCTTTATGAATGTGTTAGATTTCCGCCCACTCCGTACTCCGATAACACCTTCCATATTTTTTCTCTGTCAACTCTATCAAACGCTTCTTATTATTGTTCTTTACATAAGATTCATCGATTCTCCTATAATCGTCAATAAATAAATTATAACTATAAAATAAAAATCAATAATTAGTCAATTAAACGAATTAAAATCTTTCTTCTTTGCAGTCTCAATCCTGGGGATTGGTTTGCAGCAAAGTCCCGCATCTCGTCTACTTGAGATGTCTTCATCTTTGCTGGTTCTTGGAATGACACTTGGGCCTTTAATGTGGTAGTTTCCCGTTGCTTTCCACATCCTATGCCGTTGACCACAAGGGTTCCTCCGCCTTTGGAGAGCATTTACAATCTCCAGGGCAATAGAGTGCCCTAACCAACTTTACCGAATAAGGCAAGCTGATTCTGGCTAACACTCGGTCCCTGTCTATATTCGCCGACATGGCTGATATCCTTGCTCACCCCCTACCGCGTGAAGGAGATAGATCAGGATCAATTAAAATCAGAAAAACTAAAATCAGTAAATTAAAATCAATAATCGCGAATCTAATGTCAAGCTGTCTTGTCGTGCAAATATTCATCGATTTTAAAGTAACTCTTTCCAAACAATCTGTGCTTTACAAAATCGTTTTTAAAAACTGTTGGCAAAGCCTGAATTTCATGTTCCTCAAATTTCCTCCATATACTAATCTAATCTAATCTAATCTAATCTATTTAAATTTATTTCAACAGAAGGTAAACATTATTGAGAAGGGAATATGGAGGTCTAGGCATTTACAGGGCTTATTTGAATACATCGGACTGTTTCCGAAAATCTCCCCACTTTGTCCCACTTTCGCCGCGCGCATTCGTGATTTCGCTATGTTGCACGATGAGAAAAAATATATGGTAAAAAAAAGCAATCTGTTAATTTCTCTAAAGTTTTATTGTGCGCGCGGAAATATTGATTGACACAAGAGAGTAGATAAGTAAAGGGTCATTTAATAAGATGTCATGAACTTAAAACTATTTTTATTTTACATAAAACGGATATTTTTATATGATGTTCATAATATTTGATGTTTTGAAGATAATGTCGGTCAAATGTTTACCACAGAGTTGTTTAATCCGAGATCCAATATCCATTAGTTCTCTCATTAGAAGAGCAAAGTAGGGTAAAAAAAAATACTACCCTGGCAACACTAACGAAACGTTCATTTTGTTTCTTCGACAATCTGACAGATGGAAAAATAATTCAATTCTTAAGTGATGCATTTGTTATATACACATTAATTTGCTAATTACACATGAAATGTGGTTGCATCCTGTTTCTTTAAGATGCTAGCAGTATTTCTACACTTTAAAAGGACACAATACGGCATTGTTGAATTCAAATCAGGAGTTGCGTTCTGAGCGACGTCTACAAAGAAATTAATGGGTCAAAACGTAAACCTACTCATTTATGAGTAGTTGAGTCGCCTTCTGTTTGATGTGCGTATGTGGTTTCTGGACTATTCTTAATTCTATGTATAGATATTATATAGAATGATAACAGTGACCGTAAAAACCTTAGCGCCTATAAGTTCAATTGACATGAATTCAGATGGAGATTGATGTAAATAGTCCGCGCTTTTTACTGTACTACGTTTTTGATTGCTAAGTTCGACGTGATATGACGTGACGACACTTGCTCCCTCCGCTGGTCATTCCCTTTCCTAGGGGATCTTTTTAGCTCGGATTTGAATGGAGTTTCATCTCTGTATATTATATCTTAATGTTTAAAAGGGTGTTTTCACACCAGAATATTTCATAGTCCTTGGACTGGTAGCTGAAATGTAAGACTGATCATCTTACTTTCATGTAGTAAAAATTATGAATGTACGATGGGATGGTGTACCAATGCAGTGCCCTATGCACCATTAGGTGTGGAAAGGGAATGTTGATGAAGTCAAAAATTTACTAAAAATAAAAGGAATGATCGCACGCGGACTGTCAGATAAAGCCCGGAGGGCATTTTGCTTGTACTACAATATTTGCATAGAATGACAAGCGTTTTAACAAGATAAGACGTAAAAACCACACATTCATTATGTTGTGAAATTTGTGCCAATTTTCTGATGACTCTTTTGAAATTATACGCACAAAATATTATGTAAAATTTAATGGGCGGCATGTTTATGATCTTAATACCGTACTGAAATAAATTATTATTACAAAAAAACTTAAATGTAACAGTTTTTTTACTGCATGTTCAACATTATTCTGTATTTTTATCATTGAGATTTAATAAATAGAGATCTCCATCTGAGCTAAAAAGTCGTCCCTAAAGGAAAGGGAATGATCTGCGGAGGGAGCAAGTGTCGTCACGTCATATCTTGTCGAATGTGGCAAGCAAAACACGTAGTACAGTAATAAGCACGGACTGTTTACATCATCAGAGTGAAGTGTGGAATTGAAAAAATGACCATGAAAGTAGGTTGAATGCTGTCGAAATGCGATCCCTCAGGCGAACATGTGGTAAAACGATGTATGGTAGGTGCACAAATGTCGAGATCCGTGAATGAAGTGTGAAGGCTGAGACATGCATTATCGACAGAATCAAGCAAGGGGTGCTTCCTTGGTTTGGACATGTAGAGCGAATGGACAGCGAAAGAACGCCTAAAAGGATTTACGATGATGGATGCAGAAAACGAGGAAGACCGAGAAAGACATGGCACGATCAGGACCATCAAATGCTTGAAGATGGACCTGTCAAAAATATGAATAATCGGTGTGCGTGCATGAGAAGATGTATGAATGTAGAGGAAGCGAGGTCTGTATGCTAAGAAAGAGTGTTATGGCGTTATATCCTCTCTGCCTGCCCCTACGGGGAAACGGCGTAATGGTTGGTTTGTTTGTTTGTTGGACCTTGGCCGGCGATTCGCCAGCTCTGTGTTGCAATGGGTTAATTGAATTCATGTGGCCGCATAAACCATCCAATATCTTTTTTAAAAAAAATATTTATTACAATTATTTCTTTGCATTTTACAATAGGTATACATGAGTTACAAATAAATAAAAAACTATTACATTAACGCAAAAACATAATCCCAGAAAGGCATGGCCTATGTGTGGGTTTACATTTTATTTTTAATTGAAATAAAGGCTATTGGAAGAACACGATAGATATCAAAAAGTTAAAAAAATGATTGCTGATACTAAAATCAGAAATGTTCTTAAACAGATTTTTTTGTCACCAAAAATGAGAAAATTATAATAAAAGTATTTTCTATTCATTTAAAAACGAAGCTATTTAAATCCTCAAAGTAATGCGTAACCTAAAGAGAAGCCCTTTCACTATGTTTCATAGAATGCTAGCGATATTGAATTTTTGGTTAGCAACCAATTGGTGGCCATTTTGTTGTATTTGACAACATAAACATAACGGTTCGATCGAATGCTTTTGTAGCTGTGCTTGGCTTTGTTTGTAAATAACTTGGATATTAACGTTATAATAAATAAAAATCAACTATAGTGAATTGCAGTATGTTTGGTTGCAGCAGTAGGAGCCTATTTATCTGAGAGAGCTCATCCAACCTCTTTTACATCACGGACTATCTCTTCGTTCTAGTAACGAGATAACCCTTTAAATACTCTGTCATCGCTCTAATTTTCTTGCACCCTCTTTCACAGTAGTAGCCGCTTGATTGTGGAATAATCTACCCGCTAATGTTAGAGACGCCCCTTCTTTATTTACATTTAAGTCAAGATTGAAATGTCACTATCTAAATATTTAAATTGTTCCTTTACCCTTCTTCTTTCCTTCCCACCCCCTCTCCCCTCTTCATAGTTTAGTGTTAATTTTTTTAATATATTTTTATTTTGTTAATATTTGTTTTTATTTTTTGTATAAAAGTGTAAGATTCAATATGTCCATGTATTTATAATTTTCTCAAACTGAACGGTTCGGGTAGGTAGGAAGAAATTGCCTTAAGGCAATATGCCCGCCCTTATATGTATATATATTGTATATGTAAATAAAGTGTAAAAAAAATAAATGATAAATGGGAGCGTCAAATGTGTTAAAGGAGTCGGTATTCACAGGTAATTGATTCCGAATATTTTTCCATGATTCACATTCATTTTTGGCATTTATTGTCCCGACACGTGTATTATGTTGCTTAAAAACTTTCCTTATATTAACATATTTACTTCGGATACTATTTTTTCTCAATTTAGGAGATAAATTTGTGAATTAAAGTATGTTTACTGTTGATAATGACAGTATGTTTATTATAATTTATATATTTATATTACGGGCAATGTGTAGGCATCCATATAGAGTTTGAGTTTTTATCGAGTAGAGGTCGATTCAAACTTTACTCAAAAGTAGCAAAAATTAATTCACATTTTCTTGTATACCCACGAGCAGGCAATGCCTTTGTGGGATTTTTTGTTTACTATTTTTACTATTAAGACGTATTTCATTTTTATTTTATTTATTTATTTATTCACACTCTTTATCAAAATACAATTCCATATTCACTTTGCCCAGCTAACAAGGGTACATACCCCGTTCCAAGCTAGGCAATTACATTTTTATATATTATAATATTTAACAAATTAATATAGAGCACAGACAAACAAAATATACACTTATTCGGATACACATTTTGATTCATTTACATACAGACATACACACATATACACACATGTATATATAAATATACACATATATACATTCTATGTAACTATCCTTTGGTTTTTGAATACTCTGTTTTACCTATTATGTATATTGTAAAAAAATTAATTACAAAAATAAATTTAAAAAAATTGTTTTTGTACGGTTTCTAAAGGCGTAGTAGGATTATTATAGGCTCCACCCCATCCAATTATTCCGTAAGTGAGAGAAGACTTTCACTTCTGTCTTTGTTGCAATATGCTGACTTACTTCTTCATAACTTCATGAATTTTGGGAATGAGCATTGGTGCCGTCTCTAGCCAATGGAAGTAAATATAGAATACAAAACTGCAAACTACGAGAACCCTCCCACTGCGCATGTATCACACTAAACTCGGGCCGGGGTAAAAATACCGCACAAACAGTTATTTATAAACGTTATTTATTTTTTGGATTGTTATTCTTCATACAGTAGGCCTCAGAGGCGAATCGCCAAAATTCGTCAATATTTGACTTTTGATAATAATGCCTTTTAGCATGCTTTCTTATTTCGAGATAACTATCACTATCATTAATACAACTCTGGACTCAATGCACAATGCTTTTAAATAAATAATTTATATTAACCATGTCGGGAATCGAACCCGAGATCTCTTGCATGGTAGGCAGACGCGCTGACCATTAACACTACTAGGCTTTGATTGATTTTTCCAGTTACATCATTTTTCAAAAATTTTAATATTTTTAAATAATGTAGTATTGTTTTAAAGATTTCCATATTAAAATCTTCTCTAAACATTACTTAGACTAAATATGTTGTATTACATAAAAATAAGTTTTTTTTTCATGTCACCATGGCTGTTCAACGTGTATATCGATAACTGCATGAAAGAACTGAAAGGCTGGCTAAATGGAAGCAAAAATGGGTGATTGAAATGTCAATTGTCTTTTGAATGCTGATGATGCCGTGCTTCTTGCTAACAACAAAGATAACTGCAATTATTGTTGACAAAGGTCTACGATGTATGCGAGGGAAGAGATTTGCTGATGAATGTCGATAAATCGAATGTGATGGTTTTTGAAAGAAATGAAAGTATGACTAAATGTGAAATCACTGTGAATGGAGTTATACTAAAACAAGTAGAGGAATTCGTGTATCAAGGAAGTATGTTTACTAGGAATGGAATGACTGAGAAAGATATTGAAAAGAGATTGAGTACCGGGAACATTGTGAACGGTGCACTAAAATCAACCTTGGCAAATAAATGTTTGTCGCAAGAAGCAAAATTAGCAGTTCACAATGGAGTCCTGGTCCCGACTCTGATGTATGGGAGCGAAGTATGGACTTGGAAAAAGGATGAAAGTAGGCTGGATGCAGTAGAAATGCGATCTCTCAGGTGATGTGTGATAGATGTGATATGTACGATAGATGCACAAATGTCGAGATCCGTACATTGTATAAGGCTGAGAACGGTATTATCGACAGAATCAAGAAAGGAGCTCTGCGCTGGTTTGGACATGTAGAGCGAATGGACAGCGAAAGAACGGCTAAGAATATTAACAATCCGAATGTTGATGGATGCAGAAATAGAGAAAGACCGAGAAAGACATGGCATGACCAAATCCAATAAATACTTAAAGATGGACATGTCAAAAGTCGGAATAATCGGCGCGCGTGCATGAGAAGATGTATGAATGTAGAGGAAGCGAGATCCGTGTGCAAATATAGAGTGATGTGAGGTTCTATCGTCTCTGCCTACCCTAACAGGGAAACGGCGTGATGATTTTTGTTGTTGTTGTAGGTATAAACGCTGAATTTCGGCGCTGAGCTGGACGAAATCTATTCTTCAACTATGTTTTGAGGATGTCCAAATGCTTGCAGACTGGCTGGTTTTCTTCCCCAAATTTGTTGCAACAGAGAGGGAAAACATTTTTGAGAAGGCAATACGGAAGTCTAGGCATTTACAGAGCTTATGACCTGTCATTGGCTGGTTTAAGTGGCCACTTGACACACTGTGTAACATTCACTATTCTTCCTATGTTTGAATATTCTTTGCCATACGCCGTGCAATATGCACATTTTCGAAGAATCTCCCCCTTTTATATTCAAGTTTACACGTGTATATAAAGTTGTATTTTAATGTTTTCTGAAATTTAAATCATGTTGAAAATGTAAATATTTTTTCGCGGTCCGCGCGAAGTGTCGAGTTGAGGTTTTTATTATTTTTCCTGGAAGCTTTTTGCTGGTTTAGCATATTATTCCATCGCTCCATCTGGCGGATTTCTTAGAAAATATATACCCAGTTGCGTTCGACGAAGAAGCTATTTTTATTACGCGCAAAATCACGCGAAAATCGATCGGGATTAATTGATTGATGGGGAAATGCGATTACAGAGAATAAGTTTTTACACATGACTCTGTCGCAGATGCCTCCCCGATATTGTGCGAAAAAGACAACGGCACTTTGCGTTGGCGTCGGAGTGATTCTGTCTAGCTAAATACGAAGAAATTCGAAGCTTCGTTGTCCGGTTTTCCGCACCACAAAACTGAACCGATTTTAGGGGTGGGCTGCCAACTTTTAACAAGGGGTTCGCGGGGGGAGTTGGTTGGGAGTAGGGTTCGTGGGATGGGTGATTGGGGAAGTTTGTTCTTACTATCCAAAACACTTTGTTTTTCTTCTGTTGCTTGAGTGCATGTTGTATAGGGCAAATTATTCTAATGTTTCCTACAGGTATTTGTTTTTTTTTTTTTTTAAATAAACATGAATGATAAAACAGAGTATTAAAAAAATAAAGCATAATTACATAACAATGAAATACATATAGTAAAAATAGTAAACAAAAAATCCCACAAAGGCATGGCCTGTTCGTGGGTATACAAGATAATTTTAATGAATTTTTGCTCCCTTAATAAATATTGGACAGTTATAATATTTTTGTGTAACATAACAAAGAAAAAATAAGATATTCTGTAAAAGATAATATGGTATTTTTTCAATAGTAATTAAAAAAGGAAATAAAAAATATTTAAAAAAACGCAAAAATATTCCTTATTATTAAAGGGCAACAAAATAAATTGTAGAAAAAAAGAGTTCGTATCTTTAGTTTGAATCCAGGATAGTACATGTTTTTTAAAAGAAGGAAAATTTTGAAAGTTTGTAATCAATGAAATATTATCAGTAAAAAGGAATTAAAATTTTTTGGGCCTATAAAATATGCATGTCTCTGTGCTAGCCTCGTTTTACAATGTGGTATTTCTAACACACGATTCCTTCTTTGACTTGATCTATTTGAATTACTTGTAAATAAATTTTGGTTCTTAAATATACATTGAAAACAATATATTTGTCTTTTGTGTCGTTGTTTGATTTGTTTGTACTACTACGTTTTTCTTCCTTTCCGAGGCGGGATCTGGAGCGTGCGGCCGCGGTCTCAATTTGGAACTAACACTGTATTCCTTCACTGTCATACTGGGAAATTAGAAAAATGTGATTGTGCTGAGCACGTGTATTTGATTGGTCACAAATTGACAATACTGCAGTGAGGGGTACAATGAAAGCTTTTAAGGCTTCTTTGTTTTGTTATTTCCGCGGTTTGATTGTAAAGAAATATTAAATTTTCGCTTAATAAGTTTTTTTTTAAATGATATTGATATGCGAAACTGAAGAAAGACACACGTCTTAGAAGTCTTGAAGATAATCGTTCAAAGAATCGCAAAAATGTTGCGTTAAACATCTAAAAACATATGGAAGCAATATATTGTATTATCAAACATCGGCGTTTTTTTTTTTTTTTTTTTATTTATTTAATTTTACAATACGCCCAAGGGGCATTTACAAAAAATATACAGTTAAGTACAAACATAGTGCGTAAAAATTTAAAAGATAAACAATGCTTTTTTGTATACATTTAGAAACAATAAGAAGCATGCTGCCATGCAAAATAAAAAGTGAAACTTTACATAGTAAAAAAGAAAAAAAATATTTTATATGGATATAATAAAAGTAATTGAATTAAAAAGCAAATTGTAAGTAACTTGTAAAGAATTCAAACAAAAAAAAAAATACATTTTCATATACTTATAAGTATAAAAAAAAAATATACAGGTAACTACAAACAAAGAAAGTAATAATTTTATATATACACAACACATTAAAAGAAATAAAAAAAGATTTTATATACATGTAGAAACAATAAAAAGCAAACTGCAATGCAAAATAAAAAGCGAAACTTTGCATAAAAAAAAAGATTAAAAATATGAATATAAGAACAATGTTAAAATTAAAAAACAAATTGTAAATAACTTGTTAAGAATTCTAAATATATATATACACACATATATACACATATATACGTATAAAAAAATTGTTATTAACAAATTAATCTTAAAAACAAATAATGAAAATTAGTTAACAGTAAGTATATATGTGAAAATAATATAATATACGGTACACAAAAATATTTGATAAATTAATATCAGAAAGAGATAAGATAATAATAATACACATCAAAAACAGAGAAAGAATTGTATGAAAAAGAAAGTTTCATTACGACATTAATAATTTGTTTCAAACAGTGCATTTAAGAACGTTTTAAAATTGATAATTGTCGTATTAAAAATGTCTATTTCACAAGTAAATTTGTTGGTTAAGGAATGTAAACGCGGAATCGGAGTGTCGTGCATAGTTAGTACCCACGTATGTACTCGTAGTTGCAAACAACTCCGTACTTCTAGTGACTCGATTAGGTATTTTGAAGTTAATGAGATTCAGGAGTTCACAACAATCAAGCAAGTTTTAAAGCAACGTTAGGCGATTGCAGGCAATTGTTACAATATAGACAAAAAACGGATAGGTCTCTTTTATTAGGCATCCCCAATAAATATATTCCTCGAGCAATTTCATAAGGCAACAAAATTTTATGTTTCATAATTTAAATTTTTTTTTTTTCGATTTTTGATTTTTTGTTTGTTTATTTTTCCATACACATATTATTTACATTGAAATATAATTGCAAAAATACACTTTAGAAAAATACATCTTAATGACGGCAGATGATACTATACCTCAACCACAAATAACTATCGACGTGCTTAAAAACATGCTAAGCATTTGAGAGACCACAATGAACAAAAATGAACATGCTTAAGTTATCGCGGTCATAAATGTGATTGCGCAGCAGGATTATACGTCGTGAAACTTAAATATTTTGACATTTAATATTAGGTGTTCACGGATGTTGCATTGTGATCGCGAATACGATTAACAACCATGGTGCGAAATTGTTATCACGTCGTTTATTAGCACGTCGATAGTTATTTGTGATTGAGCTACAGGAGTACAAAAAATAAAAATGATTGGTTTTAATGAGGATCCCCTTATGTGATAAAAATCGCGTGTGTAATCTCTAAGTCAACGCTCGTGTCGGTTTGTTTTTTGTTTTCCTTGTAAATAAATACAGTTCACTGGCGAAAAATCGGCGTTTACAAAATAGTAAGGAGTATCTAATACAAAACAGTGAAAAAAAAATACAATTACTATGGCGACTGTTTTTCTTGAAACTTAGCTCGCCAACCACCGGCTAAATGCAATAAATAGCGTGATAAATAATAAATAAATAAATGGAACCCCGGCGCAGCGGTGCTACTCTGAACCGCTCTCGTGGCCGTAAAAAAACACTTTATTTTGTGTATTTTGTATGTAAATACGCGAGGTAAATGGTTAGTAGTTTTAGTTAGAAGTTAATAGTTTTTCTACGGCCGCGAGACTGTTTAGAATACCAGCCCTTTGGAAACCAAGGAACACCTTTTGGAAACAGCTGGCTTAGCCACAAAACAGAATTTTCCACAAAATACAAGATAAGCTCCGGAACCTATGTTGAGTGGAACACAAGTCGGGTGCCTAGTGTATACATTACTGGAGCCATTTTGTTTAGTTCTTAATTTTGGCAGCTATAATATCAAGTCTAGTGTCAAAACAATATCAAACGTAGTTTTTTAGTTTTTGACAATGGAGTGATCTGCCTCTAAGCGGATAGGCGGGGTTTGTCGGCTACTTTGACGAAAGCATTACAGTGGGCGTCTACGCAAGAAGTGTTGGCGTGACTTGTACATTTCGTATTTCTGCGGAATACTATTAGCGAAAGAAAATTGTAAATACGGGAAAACGTCAAATGATTTTGCGCGCCGTTTGCGGTCGCAGTGCAAAAAATATTTGAAGACAGAACAATATTAGTTTATTTATTTATTCAACGACTTATGCCTTTAACAAAATATAAAACATAAACATTTAAACAAAACACCTGGTGATATAAACTAAATGAACAAAAAATATAAATATATTCCAGCTGATGAAATTGAGTCAAGGATACTCGAGTTCCGAGAAAACCTTTATTTATAAAATTCAAATGTACTTAAAAAAAACTGTTTAAGGGTTTTTTTAACGAATATTATCTTGTGTTGTGGACATTATTTATTCCTATTTCGGAAAGAAAAATCATAGCTCTATTTCTGCGGATTTGTATTTTTGGTATGTTGGACAAAAACGAACTGAAGCGACGATATATAAAAAACTTGGCAAATATAGAAAATCCGCTGCGTGCGGTTGGGGAATTTGATGAAAAATATGTACTTATTTATTTATTTTTTATTTATTTATATTTTTTTTAATATTTTTTTCAAATTTATTTATTTATTTATTTATTTATTTAGTTATTTTTTTATTTATTTATTTATTTATTTATTTAGTTATTTATTTATACATTTATTTATTTATACACTTATTTATTTATTTGATTTTTTTATTTTTTATTTATTGATAAACTTATTTATTTATAAGGAAATCATACAGTCTTTTTTATAAATTCAAGGTTCAAAAGAACAATTTTAAAAGTAGGACTAATTACAGATATTACATTAATTTATTATGAATGCAGGAGGAGAGGGGAAAAAATAATTACATTAAAAAAAAAATAAAAAAAAAAGTACATAAAAGGGAGAACACATTGTATAGCTCCAACTCTACTTTCCTCTCCTCTCTCTGCTTCACTGAACATTTATATATCTTAGTAAAAATTCACAACCAACAATAATTAATTAGATACCGGTAGTAGATGTACATATGAATAAGTAAAAATTAAAGTTGAAATAAAAGTTAAAATTAAAATTTAAAATTAAATGTTTAAATTAAAAGTCAAAAGTTCAACAGGAGATAAATTTAAAATGTCTTCAACAGATCTGATAAAAATATGGTATTTACAATGTAATATGTCGATATCATCAAAGTACTGTGATGATTACTGTGAAACAAAAAATTCTCTAATGAAGTCTAATTGATCTATGTGGGATACGAAAAATGCTAAAACTTAACAATTTAGAATAATCTACTTTATTATTGAACAATTTATAAATGCCTAAGAGGTCTCCTCCAGCTCGACATAAGGGAAGACTTATCAGGGCCCAGACTACAATGGGAAGTGAATACAGCTATGATGTTTTGCGCAGTTGCTTTCGGGCCTTTGTTAAAAGCGGTTTCTCTGTTCACAATGCGAACGTCAGCCAATGGTTTTTAGCAATTAGATTAAAAAAAATATCACTTTTGACTTCAACTTTAAATGATTGAAGCCCATGAATATTTAATTTTTCCGATTTAAAATCTCTATTTTTTGCATGTGTATCGACTACACAGCACCGTAACGCGCGGATGTTTTTAGCATGGTACGGGAAGGGTCAAAATCAACCTGAAAAGCACACGATGGCTACACTAACCAGACGAGACATAAAATGACTAGATTTTATAATATTTCTTATATAACCCAAACGGAGGTTTGAAAATAATAAAAATAAATAAAAAACTAAACAAAAAAATGTATTGAAAAAAAAATCATTACGATGATAATATGATAAACAATTTTTTTTCTAGACTTAGTTTGATAGTTTATCAATAAATAAAAATTAATATAAAAACCCCGAACTTCCGCACTGTCCATCATAAAGTTTAATAAAATTGTGTACTTACATTCAAAATTGTTTTGGAAACATGTTTAATTGCAGATTACGACGAGAACCTTAAATTTTTCAGCAACTCTACGTATTTTCGTACCTATATAAAACCGATTTAACTTCGTCGCAATAATTCATTCTTTGGGCAGGGTCTGAAGCGTAAGACTAAACAAACCAGGGCCCCGATTACAGTGGGAAGTTAACAATTATCTGCAATTTTATCTACAAAGTAAAGTTCAATTTTCTGTATGAAAAGCAGAATATGAATACATTTTTTTCTTTTAAATATGTTCAATTATGGGTTATCGATGAAGATACTTTAAATGTTCATGCAAATATACTCATTTTCGTACACAAATGTCGACTTTTCTGTATAGACAGTCGAAGATAACTCTGTTAACTTAACTCTGGAGTATCAACGCAGCGTCCTATGCACCACATTAGATAAGAATGATGGGATGACGATGCTGATGATAAAGTTATTAAATTTATTTTCCACCATTTTCCCTACAAATCCTACAGTGATCCAAGAAATATTTTTTTCTCAATCGGTCTGGGTGTTGTAGTGTATTTTTCATTACCCCATTCCATATACCCTCTATCCCACCTGCTGACAAGCCTCTAAATTAAGGCTTAGCTGGTTATTCCTTAAAAAAATAAAATCATGCATTTACCAAAAGCATGTATTCGTAAATTCAAAATTTCTTGAAACAACATAACCCCCGATTTGTCAAAAATCCACACCTTTTAATGTCGTCATTTTAATTAGATTGTAATTACAATCATTAATTACCGTTTTAATTTTAATTCCACAATCAGCAATAAGCACGCTATGTATTAATTACTCTTATGTTGGACATTTCAGTCAAATGAAAAACCGGGAAATTATATTTTTTTGCTGTTTTCCGACTCTGCGGCTATCTTCGTTTATATCCGCACAGCTGATCTTGTATCTCGTTCTGTTATAAAAAAGTTCCGTATCTCTGTCTCGCTTTCACAGGCAGCAAATGACATGCGCCAACTTCACTGCGCAGTGGAAAATGAATCTATCATGGCCGATTTATCGATCCCGGAGTGGATAGGTAGCGAGAAAAGTGTTATTATTTCGATAATATTACAGCGATAAGATGTTCTATGTGAAAAGACTTGACGTGTAGATACACTTTGACTTTGTTTTTCAACGGGTGCCTTATAAGACTAGTGTTTGACGTGTCCTCGCAGTTTTTCGGTGGTTTTTCTAAAAATGGATTACTGCTGTCATGCAGTTGGTTCATCTTCAGTTTGCAGCGCTATTCTGACTCGTTGACAGTTTTAAAATGTGCCCAAGGTTTGCGGATCTGCCGGTTCTACCTGCCAAGGTTAAATTTGTGTTTTAATTACGATTGTCACCTCAAAATTTATAACCAGGCCTAGTTCAAAATCGATCATATGTGGGCGTGTCTGAAGCTATCACAGACGTACGTCAGTGTGCCGTCGCAGCTTCGAAAGGTGCGGAGTCATACGAAGCGCGCGGGACGTACGTCCGATTTCGCCCGTCGCGCGTATTTTTTGTCAGTCGATTTCGGCGACTCGGTGTATTTTTCTCCCGATGGTCTGGTCTTCTCGAATTATTATGCAAATTACAGACAGACTTCCCGTTTAAATGTTGCTAATTTATTTAATTTAGCTAGCCGTTACTTAACTGGAGCATTCGCTTAGCGAGAGCAAAAAATGAATCATATTCAGAGCGGTGTGTAACATATTTTTATAGAACGAGTTTTTTGAAAGGTGATTAACCAATTCTTTGTAAAATCCTATTAATATATTCATACTTGAGAGTATTTCCGTGAAATACCTGTAAATACTTTTATCGTTTTATTGTTTGGTTAACTATTCCCATTATGTTTTCATAATTGATCAATATTTACGCTGTCAAATCAAATGAAAACAAACCATTTTATTTTGTTTCGAGGCAACCGATTGTCTTTGATCGTTTTCTTTACGATTCGTTTGCACGAAATTGATTTGGCATAAATATAATTCAATGCGACATTTACATATTCATTCTTTAATATTTCTATTCTAAAAATTTAACGAAATATATCCATGACAAATATTGTATCTAACGATATTTAGACGACGAATCGTTTGTACAAACAAACAAAACATCACGCCGTTTCCCCGTAAGGGTAGACATAGAGGATAGAACGCCATATAACTGTCTTTATTTTATTTCATTTACAAAATATTCATTTAACAATTATTGAGAAACATGTCCCAACTCCATGGAACCAAAGTCCTGTGTTGAGTTGGGGTGAATATATGTATAAAACTGTAACAGTCAATATCACCATATTTACTACATATAACGAAAAAATACTTTAAAAATACATTGCATATCATATACAAAAAATAACATGCAATAATAAAATATAAAAAAAAACGTATAAAATATATGGAAAAATAAAAAATAAAATTGAAATAAAACCAACTCAAATATTTGAAAAACCATCAAGGAGGTTCTATCAAATCCCTCCCCTTAAGGAAGATCCAGTCCTGAAGATCTCTTTTGAAAATAGAGGCTTTAAAATATTTGCATACATATCTCACTTCCTCTGCATTCACACATCTTTTACCATCTACATTCTACCCCCCCCTCGTATATGTGAAACATTTAACAAGAACTTTAATAGTCTAGATGTATTTAACACTCCATAGCACAAGCAGAATTGAATACCATTTCAATTTTCAATTTCAATTTTTTAATTTTATTTATTCATATATATGTACATTACAAAATAGGGTATTTCAATTCATACATATAGAAATAATAATAGTAAAAAGTCAGTAAAATTAGGTATATATATAAATAACACATAGGTGTACATAATATCTTGAGAATAATATTATGTTAAAAAAGGATGAGAATCTTGTAACGAAAAACTCCCTCAGAGACGTGAAAAATGTCGCTGTCCAAAGTAGTATTGTTCAACATAGAGATAGACCTTCCAACAGGCATAGCCATCGGCAGGTTGGTTCTGTATATTGTAATGTCAAACAGTCTGTGTTGACACTGTCGTAGGTAATTATCTCGAACATAAAAGCTAATGCCCAAACCAATATTGAATCAACTGCTCCACAAGTGTATAGCTTATGTTATGTTTTTATTCTTTCATTGTGCGTTTTGCAATATAAATAATATAGATGTACATAATTAATCACAAACATAAATACGTGGTGTTTAAAACTGCCTGGACATTTTGTTAATTATCTGTGTTCATTAAGTCTTCTTTGTTTATTTTCAAATGTAAAAATATTTTTAAAAAAGTATATTTTTAAAAGATCTTCCATATTTTATATATTTTTTATCTTTGTATATATAATCCCTCTGTACGTGTGATGTCACCGAACTCCTCCTAAACGGCTTAACCGATTTACGCGCGGTTTTTAGAGAAATATAGATCTTTGCGCTGTGCGTGTTCGTAGATATTAAAATCATTAATCTAATTTGTAAAAAAGAAGTGAGGAGCATAAATGTTTTATTCGTCGATCTACCAGGGTTGCATTTGAGGAGAATGCATTTACAAAAAAATAGAAAGATGTTGTTTTCTTGTGTTTAAAAAAAGTTCGTTTTTGAATGTTTACAAACAGCATTTGTTTTTTATGGATCTTAATCAGATCCTTTCCTTAAATTCCTCATAATTTCTACCCATTTATTTCTTTTACTGGATTTTTGGTAATACTAAAATAATATTAAATTCAACACATTTTTATAAATCGTTTTCCTACATAAGTAGACCACTCTGTTGATGTGAAGACCGGAGTTTGACGTTTGCAAAAAGAATGCCATATTTAAAAAAAAATTTTTCTTATGTTTTGGAATTCAACCATAAACAAGTATCTAGGTACCTACTTAAACGAAATATTAACAATTTTAGTTTTGGAATTTAATCACAAAAAAGTACCTAGGTCCCTATTTATCAATGAAAAGTCTTTTTCCAAGCTTATAGCAGGTAAGCCAACGTTCGGGGCAGGACAATGTCTGTCGGGTCCGCTAGTTCCTTTATAAAATATATAATAAGTTAAAATTACTATAGCGTACATTGAATCACTGTTGCATATAAATTGTATGTACGGGGTGATCCACAAAACAAGATTACAAAGGCTCCTGAGGCTGCGGGATTTTTTTTGTTTCAAAGTTGGCGCACCAGACGTGTAGGGGCAATCCTAACGTTCAGTTTATTTGGTACGTGTATTTGTCGGTCATTTTGGTTAGTCACAGTAATTTTTTTCCGATGGAGAGCACGTCGTATGCTCACGCAATCTCCCGTCTGTCAAAATCGCTTGACCACCGCTTGTGAATTTTCGGATCATTTTGCACAGAAAGAAGCTTTTCTGGACTCTCGTGACAGGGAATGAGATGTGGGAGTGTCACTACACCCTAGAATCCAAAAGACAATCGCTTCAGTTACGTCATTCATTTTCCCCATCCACCAAGAAGTACAAAACCACCCATTTAGCCAGAAAAGTTATGGCATCAGTTTTCTGGGACCGTAACGGGGTCCTTTTTGTTACTTGTTAAGTCACTCCTAATGATTCTTCTTGACTTTGACACGAGTCTTCATCAAGTAATGCCTCCAGTTCTGCATCTTCTTGCAGTCTTTGACGTGAAAGCATTGTTCTTGAAGCGTTGAAACTACTCACGACACATTCTTTTACTAATATAGCATCCTCACCAGATTCTTCAAGCTGAAAACAGATTTCTTCGTATTGAAACAAAAAATTAAAACCTTTCACAATTGATGAGAATTTGTCTCATTAACCCTCCCTCCCCTCCCCGGTGATGTGTAGCTAGTACACATTGCGTCTAATATCTACAATATTTTTATAAATATAATAAACATTGGGTTTAAATTTTCAGTATTCCTCCATTACACATTTACGTATCGACTGAAATAATTTGTTATTAAATAATAAGTGTTTATTAGGCACAAAAAAAGCATTTTATCGGAAATCGGGGATAAATTACAAACATCATCAAAAGTATACTCTCAGTCAGTCACGTAGTCCAGTACTATATAGCTACTCAGTAGCTCTCGGGAAGTTGACGCGGGTGCACGTTTCGCCCAAGTCGTTAGCGATACCTATACCTGGTTTTTTCATGTTTTCAACAGTTAGATTTGAAATATTATCATCTTTGAATTAAATTATGGTTAATTAAAGCCATTCCCTATAAATGTTTCATTTTTCCGCTTTCAAATATCTTATTTTATTAATTTGTAGTGACTACACAGCACCGTAACTCGAGGGTGTTTTTAGGACAGTAAGGGAAAGATTAACTGACATTTTCAATCGAGAATAAATTTATGATGCAGACACAAATCGACTAATGTTTCTATGAGGTTATGTTGACAGATGCCCAAGTTTATTGCATGATGCATCTATTTATTTCAACCACTACTTACCGCTAAAGTCATTTACAGGAAAACGGCAGAAGTAAAAACACTTTTTTAACTATTTGGTTCGATTCACTCATCTGTCCGTGTGCAACCCACCTCCATTATTAACTTCTAATAATGTTTGTGTTGTTTTTTCATTTTTAGGAAACAGAATCAAGTATGCCGTAAGGAGAGCGGAAAGGACAAACGCCCCGGGGACAAGAGTGACCCCGCTCCGGGACAGAACACTGCCCTAGGCACCAAATATATAGAGGACTGTCAACATTCATCCAAAGGTTACCATCCTTTATTCTTGTATCACTCGCGAGTTACATTATTTATTTCAGTTCAGTGCCACTCTGTGGGAAGGGGACGGGTTGTGGGTGGTCCCGTGGCTAATGTCGCGGACTCGCATATCAAAGATCCGACATTTGAAAGCATATTCAGTACCGTCCACATATTTATTTATTTATAAATTGATTTCAAAAAAATAGTATGCAGACTTAATAACAGGGAATCCATATAAAACTAATTAATGTAAAATGAAAACGGAGTGTTCTCTGTTTATGATAGTCTCCATTTAACATGGCTCAGCCTGTTCTAAGATGGAGATTTTTTATCTTTAGAGCATAAGTAGTCCTATACTAATAAAACAGCAACATAAAAAAAACTAAACTTACTTAATTATAAATGCCTAGCTAATCAAATGTAAGAAATTAAAAATCTTTATTATACAAATATAAAGTATATATATGTGCCAAGAATACATGTTACTTAAACATAAATAATATAGTGTAATATATAATAAAAAACAAATATAAAGCAATGAAATACATAAAAATATAAATAATATGTGTAATAATTATATAAAGTACTACGTTTTTTGATTTATATATTTTTTTTTTTAAATCCCTCGCTACACTATTTATATGTGCAGTTATTTTTATTTTAAAATTTGTTTTACATTTTGAGTCTTTTATATTTGGCAATAAATCATTAAATATTTTTGGAGCAATTATATTATATTGCTTTTTACCAAAGGCGGTTGATACAAATGGGTCAATACAGTTAATTTGTGATGCTGAACAAGTGATTATATTTTGTTGGTTCTTTTGACCTCACTTAATTTATCATAAAATTTAATTAGTAGGCACCTCACAAACAATTGTCTTACATCCAATATCTTTAACTCAGCGATATATGTTGAATATTCGTATATCTGCCACATTACAATATCCTCCTCATACCTCTTCCTTGTGACATTATATTGATTTTCAGCGCTCAAGAAGAGAATACTAGAACAATAATTGAAATGCGGCAAAACAATCGCCTTATAAATTATATGTTGTATTTCATACTGATTAAAGTGGTTGATTGTTTCAGAGGACAGTGGTGTATCGAGCCATGCGGGCGCGCGCCCCCCGGCTGTACCCAGCGGGGCCCCA